>NW_007248813.1:175267-176569 GCF_000164805.1 Carlito syrichta
TTCGGCTGATTTTTTGATTTATTGTAGAGATGAGGTCTCGCTGCCCAGGCGGGTCTCGAACCCGCGGGCTCAGGCAATCCACTCACCTCAGCCTCCCAAAGGCGCGGGATTACAGGCTGAGCCACCGAGCCCGGCTATACGTGCCTTTTTAATTTACTTGTTTCCTCTTTTCGCCTATCTGCCTCCCAAAGAGATCGGCACCACGGGAAACCAGTCTTCCCAGCACATAATAACCAATGCTTGTCCAGAAATGGGCTTGCAACACTGCTTGTTAAGCATATGAATTGGAGCAAGAACACTGAGGAACTTCTCCCTGCATTCAGTTATCCCTAAGCTCTGGCTTTCCTAAGGCTTTATTATGTGCAACCATCAGGTCTGCAGGCCATCTCTTCCTCAGGCCCCCCAATCTCACTGTGGCAAACAACAACAACAACAACAACAACAACAACAATGTTAAATACAGTGAAACTGAGAAGTGTGGTCTGTGGACTGAGCCTTAAAGGACCCAGGAGTGGGTGGGATCTCAGATCTCATAGCTGCATCAAACACGTGAGTCCTAGACAAGGTTGTCCGGGCACCCCACTCACGTTCGCCCCTGCTCCCTATCCTCCACTCTCTGATTTATGGACTTCAACCTTGCTTGTTACCTTACTGACATGAGGAATCATCTTTTATCTGTTTTCTGTGTGGTTGAATCCAAGCTCCATGAGACCAAGGATGATGTCTATCCTAGGACATGGAAGGGCCATAGTAGACCATGGTGGCAACTCAGGGCTGGGGAGCTGAGGAAGCTGAGCACTGAGGTCATGGGCTGGGCTCGGCCCCCAGGCAGGGGTTCTGGGTGACTGGAATGTGGGGGTGCCAGGCACGAGCCAGTTGGGGAGGCACAAGTCCACACGGGGTGGGGGAACGTCAGCAGCATCATTGTTGGTTTGGGTTCCTGGGGGACTGTCAGGCAGATGAGGGAGTAGACGCCCTGCATTTGGAGGAGATGAGTGGGGGTGAAAGCCTGAGAGAAGCTGGGACAGGGCAGGCAGCCTTCAGCATCCATGGAGAACCTGGCAGACACCCCAGACCAAGGGTGACCGAGATCCATCTCAGAGGTGAAACTCAAGATATGGACATAAGTGAAGAGGGCTGGGTCAAACACCTGGGTCTGGACCCAGGAAACCACTGGATCATTTTCTTTTAAATTTAAATTTTTTTTTTTTGAGTTGGAGTCTCACTCTGTCGCCCAGACTGGAGTGCAGTGGCCGCTCCCGGCCACCGCAGCCTCGACCTGCTGGGCTCCGGCGATCCTTC
>NW_007248813.1:176589-218257 GCF_000164805.1 Carlito syrichta
CTGATTTTTTGACTTATTGTAGAGATGAGGTCTCGCAGCCCAGGTGGGTCTCGAACCCGCAGGCTTAGGCAATCCACTCACCTCAGCCTCCCAAAGGCGTGGGATTATAGGCTGAGCCACTGAGACCGGCTTAAATTTTAATTTTAAAGATCTGGTGCACAATTCAGGGACAGGTATACAAATGGCCATTGTACAGATAAAGTTGGGGCCTCATTTTGGTCGTTTTCTGAAACAGCTGCCTGATTTCGTTTCTCCTCTGTTCTTCCTGTCTTGTGCCACCTACATTTTCTCATTCAGAGACGAGCATGGGTTTGAATGAGCTCCCCCAGAGGAAGGTCGCCAGGGACCTCCAGAAACATGGACTGCAGATTCCACTCCCCTGGAGCACCCCCACCTCAGCAGTTCCCTAGCCTCCCAGGGGCCTGAGATGTCCACAGAATATTCTGAAGCACTCCCCAACACACCCGGTGGAGTGGACACAAAGCTGGAACTCACATGATTCATCTTAAAAATGGATGTATACCTTGTATCTAATCCATAATATATGTTTTTAATTGAGATACATACAATGCTTTAGATTTTTACTATGAACAAAATTTAAACCTGCATTATCTCATTTAATCCACACTGCAGCACCTTAAAATAGTTTCTATTATTATCATCATTACGGAAACCTCCATTTGACACTGAAATGGATTGAGGGAGACCCAGAGAAGTTAAGGGCCCATCAGTACTCATGCCAGAACTAAAGTGTATGTTTTCAAACAGGTGGGAAGACTCACCAGACACGTCAGGACATTGGAGATGCTTGCCGCACAGTTTTCTTATTCATGTGATTTCATCTGCCCAACAATGCCATCTGCAGGCACGGTGGCCTTCCTTATGTCCCCAAGGAGGAATTGGAGATTTAACAGTGCAGAGATCCTTAGTCTCCCAGGGAGGCTTTCCTGGGAGACTGTCATGCTACAGTTTTCCCCTCCCAGAAGATTCTCCAGGATCCGCCACTGTCTCCTGGGGCATGGACCCAGCCTTGGGGGACCAGCGTGATCCTTTGCCCCCTATGTCTCCTCTGTGGTCACTTGTTAATTGTGCTTTCCTTTCCCAAAGTCAATGAAACAATGCACAAAGCCTCTTTCATTCTGCAGAGCCTATTTATTTGTTTAGATAGAACCTCAGAGAGTCAGCAGCCCTGACTCGGCTGCCTGCCCCTGGCAGGAAATGGAAGCCCTCACACAATTGGCCTGTTGTGTAAAGTGCAGTGATGACCATGGCGAGGTGGCTCAGCCTCCTGAGATGGGAATGTTTGCTTGCTGGGCAGCATCTCCGATGGCTCCCTAGTTACTTAGAATCCATGTGCACTTCCCTTCCCAGGGCTCCCTTAACAGATGATGTCTGACACCATGGTTCTCAGCCTTTTTCTGCCTGCTTGCCATGCTCACACCAACACTCTCATCAACATCAATGACCCCTCTGTGATGGTCAGTGATGCTCAGTGCATCTATGGGGGACAGCACCCAAGGAGGGGCTGTGTCAGAACCCAAAAGGGAAAGTTCTTTTCTCTTAGAGATCTGTTTCCTGGGGAGTCATGGGGAAGCTTCTAGAATAAAAACAGCCTCAGGCTTAAATTCAGAGCCCTGTGCCTCTAGTTGACCCTGCCTTTTACCTTGAATGGATCATTAGATTTCCATGGGATTCTGGTGCCTCCTCTCTGCCCACCCAGGCCTGGTCCTGGCAATGATGAGGCATGAGGAACTCACAAACTGCCTCTACATTGAATGCACAGGGAAGGAGTGGAACAAGCTGTGGGTGCACATGGATCCTTAGGGGACTCACAGGGAGGACATGGCCAGGCTCTCAGGGGGCACACAAGGCACATGGAGCACCCTGCTTGGGGGCTGAGACATCAATAGGCTGCTCTGTTGGGGTGCGTGTAACACCCTAACAGCTTTAAAAATGTGCCTGAAGGCAGGCGCCCATAATAATTCACAGTCAAACAGAGGTGTGGCATTGATCCCTTCAGAGTGGATAAGGCCTCACAGAAGACTGAATGCTCTCCCAGCATCAGCGTACACCCAGGGTTTTGTGCCTGCATTACACATTCTAATTCTCAGAGTAGTCATTCGAAGGAGGTCTTATCTGCTTCTTAAAGTTGAGAATATTCAGTAGTGTTTCTATAGACACACAGGTAGTGGGGACTGCCCTCAGCTCTGCTTGAGGGTGTCTGCCTCAGTCCATTGAGTGAGAGGTGTGATTGTGACAGAATGCCTGAGATTGGGTAATGTATGAAGAAAAGAGATTTAGTTGGCTCATGGTTCTGGACACTGGGAAGTCCAAAAAGCACAGTAAGGACCTTGTGCTATATCATATCATGGTGGAGAAGCAGAAGGGGACACAGGTGTGCAAAAATGACCAACCAGAGAGGAAGCCTCAGTTACAGCAAACTGCTCTTGCGAGAACTAGTCCATTCTCATGAGAACTAACCCAGTCTTGGGGGAATGGCATTAACCCATTCATGAGGGTGTGACCCCATGACCCAAAAAACTTTTCCTGGTCTCCATCTCCAATACATTAACTTTTGGAGAACACACTCACACTGTGACAGTGTCCTTGTCCTTAGAGACTTACCTTTTCAGGGGTGGGGTATTGGCTGGGCACAACAAACATCATCCCAAATGGACAGGACACCCTCCTCCCTGACAAGAGAGAGTCCACATGACAGCTCTGGGCACTTAGCTTTCAAGGACCAGCATGACACAGAAGCCTCATCTCTAGCCCCTAATAGGGATTGGGAGAGCATGTCAACAAAATTTCCGCTTCCCTTCAAGCACAATGCTCAGAGGGAGGATTTGGATGAGGCTCAGAGAGGAAGGAAGCTGAAACTGCTTTGGGCATGTGAAGGAGAGAGTAGGGTTCTGTGGATTTAGAGGCTGCATAAAGTGGGATTAGACTCTAAGTTGGGGCTGCCCTGAGGTTGGATCCTGAGGTTGATCTCAAGGCAGCATCTGGAGACCCCATTTGCCCCTTCTTTGAGTTGCCGCCTCTCTCTCTCTCCTCATGAGTGTGGCATCCACTAGAGGCCCCCAGAACTCCACATGGGGTACTGGAAATGCTTAGCAAGAGGGAGCCCAGGCTCATTGTGACAGGCTTGATGGGCACCCTGGGAGGACTTTTACTTGTCTAGCCTGCCATCCTCAAGGGGGCTAGCTCCAGGGAGGTAGGGAATAGGAACTGGTGCTGCTTATGCAATGGCCGGTGTTCCACATCTGGATTTCAGATGTGGATTTCAGAGCCTGGGGCCCACCTGGACCTGCTGAATCAGGACTGGAAGGGAGGTCCAGTGGCAGGACACCCTGCAGTATGTACCTTGCAGTGGGGTTCTGGTCCCTGAGGGTAAAGGCTGGGGATGGACTGGAGGCAGAATCTTGAAGCTCTTGGAGGGCAGAGAGCATTGACTATTCTCCCAGAGTGGGGCCAAGAAGTGGCTGAAGTTCAACATGCCTGATCTGGATGGCAGAACTGACTGCTTCTCCTCATCCCATCATGTGAGAATCTCACAGCAGGCAGCACTGCTGCCTTCCCAGGTGGGCCTTCCTGGAGCAGCACGTGGGGCAGGGTGGGGCAGACAGACACACACTGGCTGTTCTTGGCCTGTGCAGAGAAGACCCACAGGGACTGATGACGGCATTAGACTTACAGGGGGTGGGGTTTCAGGAGGGCCCTAAGGGAACCAACTAATCAACCTCATTAACCTGACTCCGTTTAAAGGTGCCACGATGGGGTCAAGAGTTAAATGTCACAGATGCAGGAGGCAGTGGGGGCACCTCCAGCCACCCAGAAAAAGAGCCCTGGGTGTCAGGCCCCACTCTGCCAATCTTTCTAAGGCCCTATCCATCTCCCCCACACCCGATGGCTTCCCATGTCCTGGGGCATTGACTCCCAGGTGCACTCAGGCCCCGTGTTCATCCTTTGTGGCACTGTAGGGGCAGGTCTTGTGTGCCACTGTAGTCTTGGTGTCCAAAGCCTCCTTAGCAGGACAGGCTCTCCCTTCTCTACCAGCCGATCGGGGACAGCATGGCCAGCCTGGTGAATGGGCAAGTAGATTTGAGCTTTAACTGTAGAACTCATTTTGTTTATCCCAAACATAGTTTCCTCTTTTTAGGACTGTGGCTGCTGTAGTGTGGGCCCCTCTCAAGGAAGTGAACTCTGTCTTCTCAGCTCCACCCCCAGCATGAGCCATAATTTCTCACAGAAGACCCCATGGGCTTGATGGGAATATGGCCAAGCGCTCCCAGCAAGGCTGGCGTCTTCTTCAGATTTCCTTAGTAGTGACGTGAGAATGCAGAAAAATAAAGCTCCCATGGAGGGTAATTGTTGGTGGCTTTGGGCGTTGGAAGTGGTGCAGCTCCTGGAAACCCCTGTCCTTTTGGCAAAGCTGCCCTCAGGTATGCTGTGTGTGGGCTCTGGTGGAGACTGGGTTTCTGGGGTAAAACCTTCCTCAGATGTTACTTTTTGCTGCTTACATAATACTAAAAATATTATTTCTCTTTCTCTTCATACAACTCAACATTTTCAGCATTTCAGAGATTACCGCAGGCCCCATTTTCAGGAAGACATGGGACCCTTTTGAGTGGAACACTTGTCTCTTTGTTGCTGTTGGATTTGGTGCAGGGTAGTAGGCGCTGGCGGTGGGTGGGGCTGAGCAGCAATGATGATGCAATTTACTCTTCTACTTTGATCTGCAAGCTTCTTCATGGTCTATGACTCCAAGGTTTGAAATGATCTCACTTACCCCACGTGATAGATGCAGCCAACACCTTTTGGTTGAACTGTCCAAGGCTGTCCAACGATCACAAATGGACAAGACTGTGTGGTAGAGTGGCCAGAGAATCCTTTAAAAACATCAGAAGCACAACCACAAGATAAGGAGATCTAAAAGGTGCATTTACTTGTTTTATCTGAAACAGCATGATACAGTATAAGGAGCCCTGGGTTTTTAATCCCATAGCGAGCTATAGTTTGGACTCTGCTGTTTCACCATTGTTCTTGGGCAAGAGTGTCTCCTTTCTTCTTT
The DNA here is from genome assembly GCF_000164805.1 of Carlito syrichta. NCBI lineage: Eukaryota > Metazoa > Chordata > Mammalia > Primates > Tarsiidae > Carlito > Carlito syrichta. The sequence continues at coordinate 181,661 of NW_007248813.1, forward strand.
TATAAAGGGAGAACGGGAATCTCCACCCTATGGTCACTACAACATATAAGTCTGAAAATAAATGAGGGATGTGGACAACTTTTCAAAATCGGCTGAGGTTGTCCCAATGGGGTGTTGGTATATTTGTCCACGAGAATTATTTCATCAAAGAATATCACAGGGGTCACAGTTTGGCTGATCCAGATCATTGTTCTGGCTTGTATCAAGGGAAAGACAGACAAGAATTTGAGTGCCTTTAGGGTGGGCTAGCATTTTTCATTTCCTCACCTCTCCATGCTGGGAGGCCGTCTGCTAGCCCCAGAGGCACCAGGTTTTCCATCCCTGGCCAGAACCCCATCAGAGCCTGCTGCAGACAGGTGCTTGTCTAAGACCAGGAGCCACTGACTCCTGGGCATTACGGGGTTAATGTGTGCCTGTGGTCAAGGCAGGAAGTCAGCATAGGATGATTCACCTTTTGTGCCAGTCTCTTGCCCCTTTCATTTCTACTGTTTAAAGTCCTCACTTTGTTTCAGAAACAGAGGAGAGAATGCTGATTCATGATGCAGTGGAACATGACTAACGCAACATTGGATGAACGGCCAGCGACAGTGTGGTCGTCTTGGCAATGGAAGAAGTCACCCACGCAAACATTGAGAGGTGACGCGAACTGTGAGAGTCAAGCAAGTGGGAGGTTTTTCCTGAGTGCACTCACGTCGACGTGGGGAGCATGGTCAGACTCCAGTGATGAGGAAGGTCAGAGAAATTTCAGGCTCCGTCCAGTCTGAGACAGCACTCCAGCCCATTCCTAATTTTATACTCAGATTCCTTACAACAAAAACGTGCACTAGGAGACATCCAAACCCCTTTCCTACTGCAGCATGCAGAGTTTGAAAAGCAGTTCCTTCTTTGGTGTCTCTGAGTTGCCCTGAATACTCTTTCAACCAGCAGGGTAGTGGACACTGGGTTTTTGTGACTACTTAAGACTTGGCAGGAAGAATGGGGTCCCTGGAGGGGCCGATGTTTCTGGGACAACAGATATCAGTGCAGGTGTCTGTGGCTGTGGCTAGCTGCTGTGCTTGGCCCCTTTGCAAGACAGTGGCCTGGAGTCATGGGACAGAGATGAGCAGGACACTGCCCCGAGGAGGTCATGATCAGTATGGGAGGTCATGCAAATGAAACCCAACCCCTGGACCACAGCTGTGACCCCTAATGGCCCTGAGGTTCCAGAAACTCTTGGGCGAGAGTGTCTCTTCTTTCTCTCTGTAAAGGAAAAAATAGAAATCCCCACCGTACAGTCACTAGCAGAAAGTCTGAGTGGGAGGCGGGCAGAGGAGGTCTGGGGAGGCCACCACATGTGAACACTCCTTTCTACTTGTTCTTTTTTTATTTAAGTAACTTCTCCTGGGCATGGCGTTTGAACAGATGTCTTGCTAAGTGGGGTGGGAAGGGATATGGAAATAAACCATCATCGCTGTCTGTGGGCCTTGTGGTCAAGTGTGGAGAAGTGCAGGTGAGAATGAGTTCAGGTAGGAGATGGAGCTGGGGGCTTGAAGGGACTCTCCCTCACTCACAGGGCCCAGCTTCAACAAGTGGCTGAGGGACTGTCTCTTCCTCCCTGCTCTGTGGGTGCTCTGGCCCACCTGCCCTTTGTCCACTGCACCATAATGGGGTCATGAGTTGTCTACCCCATCTGTCTCTGGCATCTGTGGCCCTCCTGAGGGGAGGACTCGTGTTGAGTCTTTTTATCTCTGCTGTGCAGACCACACTGGTGTTCAGGACAGAGCTAAGGTCAAAGATATGCCCAGGTGTTTGGCAGTGTCAGTGGGCTGAGACTCTACAACCTTGGGATGGAGTTTTCCTTTCTGTGAGACTGGGGCAGGGTGGGCCTCCCAGGTTTGTGGTGAGGACAGGCTGAGGGCCACACTGGGCTTCTGGAAGCAATTAGCTGACCAGGGTTTGGTGTCACTGGCTCACAACAGGGAGAAACAGAAATTGAGAGTCAACCAATGTAAAATTTTACAGGAATTTGACAGAATCGAACAAAAATTGTGATTTGTACTTTGTCTTCATTGCATTTTATTTTTCTAGAAACTTTTTTATTTTACAGAAAGAGCAGTCCCCAGTGGACTGGAAATTAAAACATATGCCTGGGTCCCTTTACCACGGTGTTTTAGGAGTCAGTTGGCTAACACAAGTAACTCAAGTGACACAGGTCAGTAAGCTAACAAAGGTAACAGACAAAGGTAACTCAGGTTAGAGCAATGAGCTAATACAAGTAATACAGGTAACACAGGTGACTCAGGTAACTTAGGTAACACAAGGTAGTAGGCTAATACAGGTAAAATGGGGCAGTGAGTTAAGATGGGTAACACAGGTAATTCAATTAACACAGGGCTTTGAGTAAACACAGGTAACATAGTTAACACAGGTAACCCGGGTTATATAGGTAAGTTGAGTAACACAGGCAACATGGAGCAGTGAGGTAACACAGGTAACACAGGTGCTCAGCTTGGTCACATCCCCAAAGCCCCCCTGAGGTGGTCTAGTGGCTGTCTATATGGGGTCTGGGCATTGGCGTTTGGGTGTAGGCAAGCCTGACAAGAGAGGAGACCCTCAGACCCTGCCTCAGACCCTGCCCCATATGAAGGATAAACATCCTTCATATGGCCTCACCAGGGTCAGCTCCCTGCTCAGCCTTCTGGTTATCTTGTTGAGTGGCAGGTGAAGCCATGAACAGGACCACTCTGGCTGTTGGTGAGGTCCAGCCCCACCCACTAGCATTTGGGGTTCGTTTGTTTACTCAGGCTGTCTGCTGCTGTTTGTCACATGCTAGTGTTTGTGCTTCAGCTTCTTCTGTAAGTCCTAGAGTGGGGAGGTCCTTGGGATGAGGCAGCCAACAACAGGGGACCCTGCAGCCCAGAAGGGAAGGTGCTCGCGGTCCTGACCTGGTGGCAGGAACTTGGGTCTCTGCTGTGCGGACTTCACCTGCAAGTGTCAGCTTTCTTCCTCACTGACAACAGAAGCCCGACAGATACCTAATAACTGACTTATCAACACGGAGACTGAGCAACTGTTATAGAAATGGGGGAAATAGCAATGAAATTGTGGACAAGAAAGTAGGTTCAATGGAGACAACATGGAACCTTGCTTCTGAAGGGAGGAGGGGTGCTCCCTGAAGAGTTCTAGAGGATAAAACACCAGGAAGAAGGTAAGAACTTATTGTGTGCAACCTGAGACAGGGGTTCTGCATTTTTGACCCACCAGGACAATTCTGCACCGAAGGGAGCGTGAAGTTCTGGACATACCCTTCTCTTGCCCGAGCCTTGTTTTTTCCATCTGTAGAATGGCTGGAGTAGAGGTGAGACATTGCTACAATGTCCTTCCAGGGTTAACACTCTGGGTGCTGTTGAGGGGACCTGGGTGGCTGCTCCTTTTTGCCATTATGGCTTCCTCATGTTCTCATGTCTCTTCCTTGGCCTTGGCTGGCCCAGTGTTCAGAGTCCACCTCATCTCCAGGGACTTTTGCAGTAGGCTGGAGGCCTCCTTCCTGTCTGCATTCCTCCTGCACCTGTTCTGGCTTGCTATAAACAGTAAGCATTCTTGGGGGATAGGGCAAGGTGGGGCTCACCCCTTCTGAGAGACGTTCATGAACTTTGACTCAATGAATTGATCAAGGGAAATCACTTCTCAGGTATGGAGAAAACACAGCTGCTTATATTTCATCTGGCACCTGGCCACACTTGAGGTTCCTCCAGAAACCCACAGGGGTGGCCGTTGTGGAGGGACCAGCAGGCAGTCCAGTAATCTGTGTCAGGTTTGGAGAAATATTATTTCTAAAACAAAATCTTATATGGAACCCCCATATATAAAATTCCAATATTAAGGATAGTGTTTTGTAAATTTTCTTCTATGATTTCAAAGTGATGATGTTTATTTATTTGTGATAAAGCCATGCAACACAAACAAAAAGAATCTTTTGATCATCCTGAATATTTTCAACTGTTTGTGTTTCCTTGTCTTAATTTTCCACTCATGTTGCTCAAAATTTCCAATCCATAAGGGTCAGTGACGATAGCATCATTTTACAATTTTTCTAGAGTAGATATGTCCAGTCTTGAATTTAAGGAAAATTTTTTTAAAAAGTCTCCTAATTAAAGATATGCTTTAAATAATTTGACTTGAACTTGATAAAATTTGAGATAATGGGTATGCTAACTAACCTGGTCTGATGGCTATACATTATATGTATCAAATCATCACTATATAGCCCATAAACATGTACAATTATGTGTCTATTAAAAAAATTTGAAGCCGGGCTCGGTGGCTCAGCCTGTAATCCCACGCCTTTGGGAGGCTGAGGTGAGTGGATTGCCTGAGCCCGCGGGTTCGAGACCCGCCTGGGCAGGTGAGACCTCATCTCTACAATAAATAAAAAAATTAGCCGGGCGTGGTAGCGCGCGCCTGTAGTTCCAGCTACTTGGAAGGCTGAGCGGAAGGATCGCCGGAGCCCAGCAGGTTGAGGCTGTGGTGGCCGGGAGTGGCCACTGCACTCCAGTCTGGACGACAGCGTGAGACTCCAACTCAAAAACAAACAAACAAACAAACAAAAATTTGAAATATACTTGTGTAGGAGTAATGAAAGAAGCATCGTTAAAATTGAGGTGAAATTCACATAACATAAAATTCACCATTTTCACCACTTCAAAGGGTACAACTCCATGACTTTTACATTCACAGTATTGTGTGACTATGACCTCCATCTAATTTCAGAACGTTTTCACCACCTCTAAAAAGACAATGATACTCATTATGTGCATTTTTCTTTCACTAGAGTTTTGAAGTAATTAAAATATATTACAATGAAACAGAAGCAAACCAAAACAACTGGGATGACTTTAGGTGGTGATGATTATTTGTGTAGGTAAAGCATTAGAAGATCACGGGGAAGAAGGAGGCTTGATTTAAGACTTGACAATGTGGAGTCAGCAGTGTAAGAGGCAAAAGAAGGAGAAGGCAGGAAAGAGTACACATGCGAAGGCCCCAAGGCAGGCATGAACTCAGCAGGTTTAAGACCAGAAAAGAGGTTCATGCATTTGGAAGGGAATGTGCTCCGGGAGGATGACAAGGCCCAGAGTGGGCTGTTGGGGTCTGAGGTACATTTTAGAATCACCTGAACAGTGTGGGTGCCCCTGGCCTGGGACCTAGCCACAGTCACTGCAGATAATCATCCTAATAAGAATCCAGGGCACACATACCTGATGTCCTCGTATGGCTGGAGATCAAGTTGAAAGGTTTCAGCAGTGGATATACAAAAACGGTGGGTGAGAGCAGCATCCACGAAACTCAGAAATTCAGCCTGGGACCTCTTCAGTCTCTGCATTGAACAGCTTTAATGCTCTTCCTGAAATTATGAATATTGATTTCATGAAACCAAGAAGAATCACCAAGAACACAAAACTATGCTGACTGACATGTTGTCACATTGAGTCATTAGCAGTCACCAAAAAAAAAAAAAAAAAAAAAAAATAGGCCAGGGTCGTTGGCTCAGCCTGTCATCCCAGCACTTTGGGAGACAGAGGCGAGTAGATTGCCTGAGCCCACGGGTTCGAGATCAGCCTGGGCAACTTGGCGAGACCTCGTCTCTACAATAAATAAATAAATAAAATAGCCAGGCATGGTAGCACGTGCCTATAGTTCTGGTTACTTGGAAGGCTGAGGTGGAAGGATTGCCAGAGCACAGCAGGTCAATGCTGGGGTGACCGTGAGTGTGCCACTGCACTCCAGCCTGGGTAACAGAGTAAGACTCCAACTCCAAATAATAATAATAATAAATAAATAAATAAATAAATAAATAAAATAAAAAATCAACAAACAGAAAATTCCATGATCTTCTTGCTAATTGTTTTACCCCAACTTTAAAGATTTTTATGAAGTTTATTTTATCAAAAATAGTGCTCACTGGAAGGCATTGTCCCCAAAGTCCTGTGACACAGCTTCTTCCCCTAGATTCAGTGGGTGCCTGTTTCCATGTCTGTTATTAGCTCCAGGATGCTTTTGTCGCGTGTGTTAGTAGTTCTCAACTGATTAACAAAGGTAGGTTTGATTATCCCCTTAGATGAGAACAAGGAGATTCAATCCTTTATGATTCCACTGACTTAAGACTATTGGGTATAAATTATGGGAATCTGGATTTTCTTGACTGTCCACCACCAGAAATCAGTAGATTGTTGAAAAGAAAACCCCATAAGACTCCGGTTGTCCAGGTGCCATCTGACAGAAATGGTTTAAGGCTGTTTCTACTTGCAAAAATCCTGGTCATGGAGTGTGTTTTTGTCCCACAAGCCTGAAGCTTTCTAGCCTGGCCCTGGAGGTCCAACACAGTGTGGGCTGAGCCCTCCTTGGTGTAACCCAGCTGTGTGGGGTAGCAGAGCCCCATACTTGGGGAGATGGTTAGGGAGACTGTCAGGTACCTGCAGGACCCGACTCTGGCAGTCGCCCAGTTTAAATGCTGCCTGGCACATGCTCAGGAGAAATTCAGGCCACCCACAGCTTGCGGGACCTTCAGCAGGCAAGCTGCTTTTTTAAGCCTCAGTTTCTTCATCTGAAAAGGGGCTTGATCGAGAACTTGCTTTTTAATTAATTTCAGCTGTGCTTGTCTTGCACTCTGGCCAAGTTCACTGGGTCAGCTAAGTTAGAAGCAACCCTGGTCCCCGCTTGGTAACCTTGGCAAAGGGCCCTCACCGGCTCTTCTCCCCTGAGGTGGGTGTCCTGAGACTGGCTCCCAGGCAGCTGCCCTCCCAGGACTGGCTGAGTGACACAGCACTTTGGTTGCAACCCCCTTGACCATGCCTATCTCCCGGTGCCCTTGGGGGTCCTGGACTTTTGGTTGTGGAGGCCAAAGTCCCAGGGGAGGCTCTGAGAATAGAGTCCTTTCCCGGACTCTCATTTCCAGAGTCTGAACTGACTTTGCAATACTAAACAAATATTGAACAAAGTTGACCCGCTCTTTCCTGCCAAAATTTCCAGCTTCTTTTTCTAAAATCCATGTTAATAGCTTCCCAACCCTTTCCTTTGCAATAAGTCCCCTCTTTTTCAGAATACTTGCTGAAATGCTGGTCTCTCAACAGAGAAAAATACATGAAACTCCCAGGAACTTAGGAAACCCAACATAGTCTCAGAAAAATCATAACCCAGCAAGAAAATCATTGAAAGGTACCTATAGAAACCTAGGAGAAACTTAGCTTATTCTTAGTTTAGTCTTTTTGCCTCTGCATAACCATTAGAAAGCATTCAGACATTCCACTACAGAACAAGTGACAGCCTATCCCATCCCCCCTTGGCAAATCTCCATCAGATGCAAGACCAGGACAACCCAACCATTCACAGTTTAGCATAATAATCTCTGGTAAACTTTTAGGTTCCCTGTCAAGGCCAAAGATCAAAGATCACCCTTTGGCTGATCAAAGTCATAAAAGTAATAATATGACCTCCTTTGGTCAAGGAATTTATGAATCACAAATGTCTAAAGAGTCTCTTGTAGGAAAAAAAAAAAAACTCTCCGGCCCAAACTCCCCAAATTAACCTAATCAACCCTTTGTGACCTACTTGACACAGATAAACCCCACTATGGCCGCAATCATCTGACTGACCCACCCATCTGCCTGCTGTTCGTCACCTGACATCAGTACCTATGCTTGTCTGCCCCTTTGTGATGAAGAGGAGTAGACCGCCACCCAATCACCTCAATGATCTTCTGCCATCAAAGGGAATGGTTAAAAGGACTCAACCACAAGCAACCAGTGACCATTGCTTTGCTAGAGTCTGGTGTGGTCATGTGCTCTTTAAGCTATGGCTGTTGCCATGCTTCCTGGCTTTGGCCCCCTCCCCCACCTCGGGGAGGTGAATTTCCTCTCTCCCTTCTCTTTCTCTCTTTAATTTACTTTTATTTTTATTTTTTAATTTTTTTGAGTCAGAGTCTCACTCCGTCGCCCAGACTGGAGTGCAGTGGCCGCTCCCGGCCACCGCAGCCTCGACCTGCTGGGCTCCGGCGATCCTTCCGCCTCAGTCTTCCGAGTAGCCGGAATTACAGGCGCGCGCTACCACGTCCGGCTAATTTTTTGATTTATTGTAGAGATGAGGTCTCGCCGCCCAGGAGGGTCTCGAACCCGCGGGCTCAGGCAATCCACTCACCTCAGCCTCCCAAAGCGCGGGATTACAGGCTGAGCCACCAAGCCTGGCTAATTTACTTTTAAATAAACTTTTTTTTCTTAACCTTTTTGTATGTTGCAATTCTTTGCATTTACTCGGATCTCTGGGTTAGTGATACTGACCCTCCCCTCACCCCTCCAGCACGCCGCCCTCACCCTATCCAGACTCAAACAATCATTAAAGATATTTTTATAAGCTTCTTGAATAATGAAATTTAGTTAAGACTTTAAACAGAGTCAAGTTTGAAATTTGTTGTTGTTTAACACTTAACAACAACAATAGCAACAACACTGCTCTCCATTTTAAGCCATGGTTTCAGTGTTAATTCTCTTTAGAGATCTTTCTGCTTTCAGGAAAAATAACAGTCTAACCTAGCACAAACTTGGTTAGGTGATTATTTTGCTTAAATCCTTGAGGGGTTCCCATTGTCCTTTGGAAAGAAATTCTAGGACCTGACCTTTCAGTATTGCTGTTTAACACTCCATCTGCCTCCACCCAGTGCCCCCATCCCCCACCATCTCCCCATCCCTGGTGACCCCTTTCCTGACCCCTCCGTGGGACCTTGGCAACTTTCACACACCCACATAGGCCTTGTGGCAAGGCTGGTACTATGGCTAAGTACGTGTCTTTGGAGACGTCTTGTGGTCCTCCCAGACCATGAGCTTGATCATGGAGTCTCATAAGGAGCTGTCATTTCTCAGTTGTTTCCCTGGTCTGGAGGAGGCTGTGGTGAGTTGCTCACCTCCTTTGGGCACAGCTGCAGACAATAGAACTGCTTTGCCTCAGGGTGGCAGGGTCACATCCTTCATTCCTGTTGTTTTAGAGCTGTCCTGAACAAGGACCTGGGGAACCAGCCCCTGTGGGTCTTCTTCCTTTTGCCATTCATGTGCATAATAAACTTTTTCGGAGCTGAGAAGGGCTTGTTGTTTCTCTACTCTCTGAATCAGTCCTGTCAGACTCTGCCTCCGTGCCCTCTGCTTCCCCTCCGAGCATCACTTGCTCTCTGTTCCCTGTTTCCCCCTCCGAGCATCACTTGCTCTCTGTTCATTGCAGCCTTGTCCAGCCCATCCTGTTGCCCATTGGGACCACAGATGCGGTGCAGGAGCAAACTGCCTTCTCTGCCCACCCTGACCTTCTGTGCCTCCCCTTACCCAGCCACCCAGCACCTCAGGGTCAGGGTTGGGCTCCCCAGCATGGGCACCTCTCACTGCCAGTGGATCTCAGTCCTCTTCAACATGGAGCCACTCTTGTAATAGAAGAGGGACCATCCACACAGCAGTGCCATGCCTCACACCAGCGGTTCCAACCTAGGCATCCTATAGACCGCTTTGATGTCCCTCTCCTCCAAGCTTCCCCCAGGCTGTATGGATAGGACAGAGCAAGCTGCCTTCCCTTGGTGTGATCAGCTTGTCTACCAACTGGGCTAGGCTGAGACCCAGGGAGGCAATATCAGGGGCAGAATTCTGAAAGCCGAGAGAGCTATGGAAGTGCCAGTATTCACCCATTCTGATGATGGTGGGTGTGATCACACTATAGAAAAGGAATTCAGAGTTGGAGGACAGAGTCTCCTGCCCTGGGTCTGCCTTCCATGGACTGAAAGTGGACACGCACCATACTCTCCAGATCTCCATTTCCTCTTCTTCACATTGGGACAGGTGTGTCTGTCTGGCAGATGTCACCTGTGACCACTCAGAGCCTGTGTGAGGGCAGGTGAGGTTGACCTTTGATCTCAGGGAGCTCATAGATCACTCATGTGACAAATTCAAACCCAGAGAGGTGGTTAAGCTCTTTTCAGTTCTTTCCAGTTTATTAGCACTGATCTCCATTTTTTTTTTTGAGTGAATGGAGGCAGCACATGCCACAGAATACCCAGAGAAAGCTAGTTTATGAACATGAGCTCAAAAGTACACATTCTTCTTGGTCTTGTTGCTCCACTCTGGTACCAAGGACACTTGTGAGCACTCTGACTGTTCCCAATGCCTGCTTTGACACGAGGCCTGCCAAGGACACCCAGGGATGGGCTCACCTGTGGGTACCAGTCATGCTGGGGAGCAAAACTTGCTAGGTAACTTCTCATTGGGTAAAGTGCGGTGACTAGTCAGGGAAGGTGCTCAGTCACTGAACACCTTCCCTGACTAGTCACCGCACTTTACCCAATGAGAAGGTCTTGAGGAGTCCACAGCCTTGGGGGCTAGGACCAAGTGTACACACACTTTGTGTGTGATGTAGATGCTTATTCTCAAGGAGATGGAGCAGACTCCCCATCCTCAGGTGTGGAGCACATGGAGTGGCTTTTGTCCACAAAGCATGGCATGGAAAGCAGGAGAGAGGAACTTTATGATGGAGAAATCTGACTCACAGGCCCTCAGCCAGGTGATATAGTCAACCTCAGCAGGAATGAGTAATAATGATAGCATATACCCTTCATAAGATGTGACCAGAAGGACCCTATGTTCTCCTGGATGTCCTCCCCAAACCCACAATCCTAGTTTAATCATGAGAAAATCATCAGGCAAATCCCATTTGAGGGATAGTCTAAGAAAACCTGACCAGCCTGCCTCAAAACTATCAAAGTCCTCAAGAACAAACAAAAATCCTGGGAAATTGCTGTAGTCAAGTGGTGCCTAAAAAGATGTAACAACTAAATGCCATGTGGAATCCCAGCACAGGAAGAGTATATTAGGCTAAAAACTAAAAGAATCTGAGTAACGTGTCTGTATTGGTTCATTAATTGTAACAGATGTACCACACTAATGTATGACATTGGTAATAGGGGAAACTGGGTTGGGCGCAGTGGCTCACACCTATAAACCCAACACTTTGGGAAGCCGAGGTGAGAGGATTGTCTGAGTCCACAGGTTCGAGACTAGCCTGGGCAACTTGGCGAGACCTCATCTCTACAATAAATCAAGAAAAATTAGCCGGGTGTGATGGTGCATGGCTGGAGTTCCAGCTATAGGAAGGCAGAGGTAGAAGGATCGCCTGAGCCCAGCAGGTCGAGGTTGCAGTGGCTGTGAGCATGTCACTGCGCTCCAATCTGGGTGACAGAGGAAGACTCCATCTCAAAATAATAATAATAATAATAATAATAATAATAGAAACTGGAAACAGAAGCTCTCCTTACTATTTTCAAAGTTTTTCTTTACTATATTTGTGAATTTTTAATCTTTATCTGTTCTGAAATGAAAAACTCATTTTTTAAAAAAAACTACTCCATCCAGTAGACATTAGCAGGTGACCTGCCAAAAAAGTGGAACAAGCTGATTCCTGGAGGCCACTGAGATGATCAGAGAAGATGACAGATGCGATTAAGCTACAGTAGTGACAGGGCAGTGTCCCACACAACATGTGATCCCCCCGCCCCCACAGTGACTGAGGTGCTTGCAGGGTCATCTGGGCAAGAAACAATGGAGTGGGAGTTATTATAGATACTTGGACCCTATCAATAACCAGGCTTCTGAGGCCCACAGGGGTTAGCATAACGATATGAAGGCTGTGGCTTGGGAAGGCTAGAGTATGTAGCTGAGGCAAGGCTGAAATCAGAGCTCTCAGCTAACAGATAACAAGGCAGCAAAGGCATCAAACTCGGCACAAATGAAGGGCTGTGCTCAGTGTTTCATGGTACACATACCAAGACCAGGATAGGAGTGGACCAGTATAGTTCTGAAAACTAAGTTGATATAAGTATCTATTTTTCCTTAGTAAAATCTCCTTATTTTGGCTTGGGGACTTTTGCCTCTTTTAGAGCTCAGCAATCAGCATATATGAAGGGGAATCCAAAAAAGCCCAAAATTTATTTATAAAAATTGCTTATTTATTCTTGCATGTCACCTTCAAAGTACTCTCTGTTTGATGCAATACACCTATCAAGATGCTTTTTCCACTGCTCAAAACAGTTTTTGAACTCATCAATTCTGATGTCTTTGAGTACTTCTGCCATTTTTTCACCTCTTCCATACTTGAAAAACGTTTCCCTCTGAGGATGTTTTTATCGGGAGGAACAAAAGAAAATCTCTCTGATGAGACTGGGTGAATAGAAAGGGTGGGCCACGGTAGTCATGTGATTTTTGGTCAAAAACTGCTGAACACTCAGTGTGGTGAGGGTAGGTGTCCTTGAAATCACCCATCATGAAACAGGCAAATGTGTGGAAAGAATCTCCAAAAAAAATTCACTGAAGTGGAACACAGCCTCTCACAACAATGCTAGCTGGTACACTGGTGCTGATGGGTTCCTAGAACATTTGCCTAGTGGTGAGTGTGTGTAGGGGGCTATTACAAGGGGCCTACCCTCCAAAAGATAGTTCCTGAGGTTTTTTTGGGTCCCCTCCATACAGGGATCCAAGTCAACTCACCAAAGCCAATCTTAGACTTAAGAGAAGACAGTATTTTTTTTCTTTCTGTCCCATTGGATCCCATTGGGGCTTGAAATAAACCAAAACCAAAGTTGGCAGAACAAGTGTTGAAGAGAGAAGGAGAGAGGCCAAATCCTAAGTGTTTAGTTCCCTGGATTCAGCTGTTCCTGAAGTCTGTACCTGAACATGAAACAATAGCTTTTGCCTGAACTTTGCTTAAGCCAGTCTGAGTTGGAATATGCTGTGTAGATTTAAAAAGACCTTGAGAATCCAGTTACCACTGAGAAGGATGATAGAATAGTGAGTGCATCTATCTTCAGAAAGACACTTGGGAGGCAGTTTACAAATGGATGGGGGAGGAGATGAGATTACCTTAAGTCAAGTTAAGGAAAACAGGGCATACCCTCAGGGAAGTCTGGAATGCCACAGGTGGCCAGGCTCTTGAAGACCTGCTAGGGGCTGGGATGCCCTTATTGTTCTGAGACTTTGCATCATGTCTAAAGTCGCTGTCCTGTCCTCCTAACAGGAGAGTGGAGTCCCAAAGACCTGAGTGGAAAAGGCAAGGGAGGTATCAGCCTTTCAGTATCAGCAGCATTGCCAGGGGAGGGAGCTCTGATCCTAGGGTCCTACTGCTACTACAGGTGAGAACTTGGACATTAAAGTATCCAGATCCACCTGGAAAACTTTTGCGAATATGAGACTCCCTTATTCTGACTCTAACAGCAACTTCTTGAGCTGAGTCCTGGTTAATCTGGATAGGAAGAGGAATGAAACACCATGTACCAACAATAAACAGGAAGAAGCCTCTTTTACCTTTGAGACCTGATGGACCCATGATTATCTAGTGCATTCACCACTCAAGAGCTGGGAGCACCTCTTGCATGTACAGGAATATATAGGCCCTCAGCTCTAACAGTTTGGGGAGGGATTAGAAAGCATGAACTTTTAAGCTTTCAAGGATATCCCTTGAATATCCAGGGAAAGTTGGGTATCTGCAACTGAAAAATGGAAGCACAAACCTGACAACAAATACTCTCTGTTCAAGTTTTAAGTTCTCAAACAAGGCATCCAATTAACCAACGTAACATTGAATCTCATATCATAGGAAGATTCCAAAAATTTCTGATTTCATATCTAGCAAAAACTTCATACACTTTGCTTGATTTCTAAACAGAATGCAGGGTGAACATGTCAATGACAGTGAGTGGCCCTGAGGGGAGTGATGGGGCCAGAAACCTGAGTGAGCGAAGGGGACAGGGCACACTCAGGGAGTGGTGAGCCATGCAGCACAAGCAACAGAGCAGAATAAACAGGAAACACCCTTCTGTTTATTCTCTCTGTACAATGTTTTGGTTCTCTTTGTACCCAAATTAACCAAGGCACAACTCAGGAAGTTGATGTCAGGATTAGAATAGGAGAGTTGTACATTCTCAGAAAGCAATAGTGCAGTGCAAAGAATGATAATTAACTTCCCAGCAGACCCTCACTCAGCCTCTTAAGAGCCTCTTTGTAACCGTGGGCCCAGCAGGCAGCTCCCAGGCTTCTGTTTTGTCACCTATGACCTCTTCTGACTGCCACGATTCATTTCCAGACATAGGTTGCTTCAGCTTACCTCAAGCTTTTCATGTAGTCTTTGCTTTGAGAAACGGTAACACATCTCTTGAAATGTTTCTTTTACTTGCAGAGTCACCCAGTTCATGAGTTAATAAGGTCTTGTCAGTGAAATGATTGCAGAAGATAAGGTTATCACTAACCAAACGAGGAGCAATAAAGAGGGACATGAAGTCATGCATGGTTGGGTGGCTTCTAGAAGATGCACATGAGACCAGTCCTGCAGTGGCCAGGTCAGCAAGACTTATTCACAGAGTAGGTGGGAGCTTCCCAGCATTCTGAGAAGAACTACCATCTGACTGCCAATCTGAAGTGTCACGTGAGCTGCTGTGTTGAGAACAGACTTCAGGAGACAAGGTTGAATGTAGCAAGACAAGTGAGAAAGGTGTTCCAGCAATCCAAATGCAGGGTGACCGTGGAAAGAGAATTATGCATTAAAAAGAGAGCCACCAGGCTTTGCTAATGGGTTCGATTTTGGCTATGGAAGAAAGATCAAAGTCAAGAACAATTCCGATCTCATTATCCCAAGCAACTGGAATGATGGAATTGCAGTTGCGCTGACGGGGAAGCTATGCAAGGATGGGATCTGGAGGAAAGATTAGGTATTAGGCTTTGGACTTGCTGAGTTTCAGGTGTGTTTTAGGCATGCACATGGAGGGGGTGAACTTGAATATCTGAGTCTGACCTATGTATTGAGCCTCTCCTATTCTGGCTTCTCCTACCTCTCCCTTACATAGCACTGACTGTTATATCTTTAGTGCCCCTACCAGGCTCTGTGCAAACTCTTAATATGACATATTTATTTGAAATGACTTTACTGAGATATAATTGATAGAGCATCTAGTTCACCCATTTAAATTGGATGATTGAATGGTTTTGTTATATTTGCAGATTTGTGCAGCCATCACCATAATCTTTTTGTTGAATATTTATGTTATCCTCTCTTAAAACTCCATTGTCTGTTAGAAACATAACCCATTTCCTAGCATGGTACTTTTAAATATTGATCATTCCTATTTTTTAAGCCTGTCTGGTAGGGGCCTATGTGTTATTTGTTTTTACATTACTAGCCTATAATAATCATCAAAAATAGCTTTGGTATGAATAAAACACAGTTTGATATTAAAGTGTTTTAAAGAGATGACCCCAGGTTGTGAATCTTTAACAGGGGATGACCCTTTGCATTCCTGTGCTCTTTGTGTGCCTGCCTGTAGTAATTTTCACATCTACTTCAGAGACTAATGGGGAAAAAAATGGAGATAAGTGATCAGCTGAATCCAGCTCTGTAATGAAAAATTCATCTTTCCACTTTTTTCTTTCTTGGCTATACTTCTCTAGCATCTGGTGTAAACAAAATAGAAAAGAACTTTTCTAAACTTGGTGCTCATATCTCAAATGTAAGAAAGCCAATGATGAAGAATGTCATATCAAAATTCAGACTATTATAAATACACAGCCCAAATCACAGCTGCTCATTAAACTTATTTCAAAGAACAATAACAAAAGCAAAGCGATGTCTGATAATCTCTTGGGAGAAATAAAGCAGTTAATAAATTATTGGTTTTAACCATTTTATGTCATAAGGATGCATACTCTCTAATTTTTACTGAGTGTTTCTGGACTTAGATTGCAGACTGGTGGAGGTGAAGGCCATCACAAAGGATACACCTCCAACACCTTCATTTCAGAGTTGGGGAGGCAGATGTGCCCTAAGACTTCCCAGTAAGTTATGGTAGAATTCACCTAAGAGGCCAACTAATATGTTGATTTAACTGAGTCAATAGGGTAGACCGGTAGTCTCTAAACATTGTTTTAAGGTGTGGGAAACTTTTTTTCCAATAAAGTTTCATGTGGAACAATAATAATTATGGCAGAACTATTCTGATGGGCCTGAGATGCAGTCACCTGTTTTCCTCTGGTGTAGCACAGTCTTGGTTTACTGAGTCCTGTGACTGTATCATTGACAATCCTCTGTGTTTCTCTGAAACACAGGACTTGTCTCTTTCCTCCTGAACAGTGAAAACTCAACATAATGATGTGCCCTGCACAAAACTGCATATCTCATTCGTGCACTCAGATAATATTAATTGTTCTCTTACCTGCTAGGTTCTGCGCAAGGTACTGGTGACAAAAGTGTGAGGAAAGCAGTCGTCTTATGTTTAAGGAGTTTACTTTTCATGGGGCAAGTGTGAGCAGAAGGTAAATAATCAAATAAAGAAACAACTATGGACACATATTATGGGGAAAATACAGCAGAGGAAAAGACTAGGAAATGCCAAAGCATTTAAAGTGACTGCATTGGCTGTTTTTTTCCCCCCACAAAGTGGTCACAAAAGACTTCTCTAATAAAGTGACATTTATATAGAGCCATAAGGAAATGAAGTAGGAACCATGCATATTGGGAAACATAAATGCAAAGACCCTGAAGTAGAAATGCATGGTGAGCTGTAGGAACAGTAAGGTGATAGCAAAACATAGTGAGATGGAGTGAATGAATTAGCAGATATAGACAGAAAGTTTGAAGGGAGTCAGATAACTCAGGGATTTGCAAGGCACTATAAGGATTTGGGATAGGGGCACTAGGCAGAGTAATATAATCTCATTTCTATTTTGGAAGGCTTATTCTGGCTGTTCTGTTGAGAATGGACTATAGAAGGCTGAACATGGAGGCAGGGAAACCAGTCAGAAGGCTTCCATAATGGCTAATTCATCTTTCCACTTTATTAGAGCTCCCAGTTCCACATTTTCATTGTCTACATTCCAATCTATCTGCAAAACCTTTTAGCTGTACCACCTAGATATGCCCAGAATCTGATCACTTCTTCATCGCCCCTGCTCCTCATCCAAGGCACCCTCTTGTCTCATCTCATGATTGCAGTTGGCTTCCCAGCTTCAGTCCATCTATGGTTTCCTCTTAACACAGCAGCCTGTGACTCTTTTAAAACGTAAGTCAGGAACAGAAAATGGCAGAGTAGAAACTCCAAAGCTCTGTCTCTCCTCTATAACAATAATTTGGCATAAACTACCAGAATCAATTCTTCTTAAACTCTGAAATTTAATTATTTATACACACAACAACAACAACAATAACAACAGCAGCAACAAAGGGAATGCTTTGCAAAGAAAGAAACTTCTAAATTTCAGTAAGAGAGCACTGTGGTGCTTTAACTTACCTACAATCTATCACTTTCCACCTTGGTGGTAGCTATGGGAATGATGGCTTGTGTAACTTGCTGTTGCCAGAGGGGTGATACAGACCTTAGCCTCAAAGAATTACGTCTGTTTGGTGTCTTCCCGAGTGATTGGTCAGGGGATTTTTCTTTATTTCACCTGCCTCAGAGCTTTTTCAGGATGAGACCAGCCTCCTGGTGGCATTTGAAAAAATATATTTATGGAAAATATACCAACTGCTGCTGCCTGAGTCTACAGATAATAGTGAGAAGAAAAGCAGCAGACAGACTAGAAAGCTTAGGAAGAGGCTGAGTAAGAATATAAATGTGGGAATAAGGCTTTAAAGCACTTCCACATATAATTAAGAATCTAGACGTTTGCACAAATGCCCAGGGCTAATCACATGCTGAGAAAAGACTCATGAAAACTCTGAATTTTAATCTCTGTCTAATCTTTAGGCTCCACTCAAGCTCTAAGTAAATATAAATGACCAGTTAAACATTAAAGTAGTACCCAAATACACAGCCAATCTGAAAAACTGGGGATTATTTTATATATTAGCTTTGAGCATTTAAGGAAATCTCTGCTAAATTGCCGATTGACCACTAAACTAACAGAACCAAGACTTCAATGATTTCATGTGACAAAGAATACAGTCTTTACAAAAAGAATATAGAAAAGTCACCAAAGAAGCAATTGCAACCTACAACAGACAGCAACCAAAACCTAGGGAGAGGGTGGTTATGATTTTCAGTTATACAATTTAATATTCCAAATGTCCAATTATCAACAAGTATTACAACACATGCAAATAAACAAGAAAGTATAACCCACTCACAAAAAAAAAAAAAGAAAAGAACAGAAACCGTCCCTGAGAAAACCGACACGGGATTTACTATTAAAAGACTTTGAATCAATTGTACGAAATATACTCAAAGAGCTAAAGAAAAACATAAGCCAAGAACTAAAGGAAGCCAGAAAAATGGTGTCTAAACAAATAGAGAATATGAAGAAATAGATAAAAAATATAAAAATAAAACAAAAATTCTGGAGCTGAAAAGTACAATATCTGAAATAAGATATTGACTAGAGAGTCTCAATTGCAGATGTGACCGGAAAGAAGAATCTTCAAACTTGAAGACTGTTTAATTTAGATTATTCAGTTTAAGAAGTAGAAAGGGAAAAGAAGGAAGAAAAATAAATATATCCTAAGAAATTTGTGGGACACCATCAAGTGTACAAACCTATGACCAATGAGAGACCCAGAAGGAAAGGAAGGAAAGAATGGAGAAGAAAATTTGTTTAAAAAATTTTGGGCAAAATTTCCCAAATTTTATGAATAGTATGAATCAACATATCTGAGAATTGTAATGGATTTCAAGCAGGATAAACACAAAGGGATTCATTTTATGACACATTATAACCAGACTTTTAAAAGACAAAGACAAAGAATGAATCTTGAAAGCAGCCAGTGAGAAGCAATGTGTCACAGACACATACAAGGTGTTCCAAATAAGAATAACAGTAAAATTCTCATCAGGAAGCATAAAGGTAGGAAGAAAGTGTGTGTGTGTGTGTGTGTGTGTGTGTGTGTGTGTGTGTGTGTGTGTGTGTAAAACACCTTGGAATTTATTTTTTATAAAAAATTGTGTTTTTATTCTTACATGTTCAGGCTGCAGGCACCTTCAAAGTACCTTCTGTTTGATACAATACTCCTATTGAGACACTTTTTTCACCACTCAAAACAGTTTTTGAGCCTGTTAATTTTGATGTCTTTTTAGCGCTTCTGCCATTTTTTGTTTCACTTCTTTCACACTGGCAAAACGTTTCCCTTTGAGAGCTTTTTTCATCCAGGAAACAAAAGAAAAGTCACTCAGGGTGAGATCAGGTGAATAGAGAGAATGGGGCACAAGTGTCATGTCGTTTGTGATTTTAAAAAAACTGCTGAACATTCAGTGTGGTGTGGGCAAATGTGTTTGTAAATCACCCATCGTGAATTGGGGAAAACGTGTGGAAATAATTCACTGAAGCAGAAGGCAGCCTCTCACAACAATATTAGCTGGTACACTGATGCTGATGGGTTCCTAGAACACTTACCTAGCAGGAGAAGCCTGTACTACAAGGGGCCCACCCTCCAAAAACTAATCTGTTTTTTTGTTGGGAAATCCCCTTGTATATAAGTGCTGATAGAAAAAACCTGTTAACTGAGAATTATGTATGACAAAGCTATCCTTCAGGAATGAAAGAAAAATTAAGGCATTCTGAGATAAAAGTTCAGGAAGTCCATCACTAGTATGCCTTTCCTACCAAAAAAACTGAAGTGATTTCTTAAGGCTGAAATAAAACACTGGACAGTAACTCACAGCTAAAAGCTAATAGGATCATATTTCTGGTTGGTGATGTTTTTCTTTTTCTTTTTTTTAACTTTAGTTTTTTTATTTTAAAGATGTGGGGTACAATTTAGAGTTAGGTATACAAAGGTTCATTATGCAGGTACCCTTGTTGATGAGGTGTGCCCCCCTCTTCCCCAGGCAGAGTCCCACTACTGCCAATCCCGCTTCTCCGTCCCCCTCCCAGCAGTTTCCCACTACTACCAATCCTTCTTATAGTATTTGAGATAATTGTTCAAGGTCTGCTGACTTTTTTCTTTATACTTTAAAATTCTAATGCATAAAACAATGCAAGTTTATGTTAATGGGCACTCAGAGTATAAAGATGTAATTTTGTGAAAACAATAACATAAAGAGATGATGGAGTTGTACAGTAGCAGAGGTTTTGTATACAATGGAGGCTAAGGTAGTATTAATTAAAGCTATATTGTTATAAATTTAAGATGTTAATTGTAATCTCAAGGTTATAAACAAGAAAAAAAACTAACAAAAAATGGAAAAAAGATTTAGTTAAGAAAATAACTAAAATCCATACAAAAGAGAAAATGAGATTTAAATTAAAATAGATTTTTAAAAATTCCACAATAAGGCAGTAATAAAAAAATAAGAGCAGAAAATATATCACATATATAGAATGTAAACAGCAAAATGGGAGGAGAAAGCTCTTTTAAGGGTAATTACTTTAAATATAAATAGATTAAATTGTCCAATTAAAAGACAGGGATTTTCAGCATTTATTAAAAATATGATTCAACCATTTGCTCTCTACAAGAGATATGTGATTTACAAAAGCACAAAGGTGCTGAAGGTAAAATGATAGGTGAGATATATTATGCAAACAATAATCAAAAGAGAGCTGGTGCAGCTATACTAATATTAGTAAAAAAGACTTTAAATCAAATGTTATTACAGAGGAAAAAGAAGAGAATTTTATATTCATTAAATGTCAAACCATCAACAATATATAACAATAATAAACATGTGAGCCTAAAACAAAGCCCCAAAGTATATGAAGAAAAAATTAACATAAGTGAGCTGAAAGAAAAGTTCTACTAATAGTTAGAGAGTTTAATAACCCACTTTCAATAATAAATTGAACAGATAGATAAACTATTAGTTGAAAAGAGGACTGGAGCAACACTATAAACAATAAGAATTAACAAACCAATAAATAACACATCAGCAACCACCACCAATAGAATATGCAATTAAGTTCATGAACTCATCCTAGAAAAAGTGCTACATACCTAATTGCTGAATATCACTTTGGTCACTTTTGAAGTACTCCCCTTGGGTACCTATGTATCAAAATCAGCACCTAGTCCACTCATTAATGCAGTTTTGAAATTCTTTCTTCTGGAATGGCCATAATAGCTGTTGTCATATTACACTTGATATCCTGAATGTCACTAAAATGTCTTCCTTTCAATATTTCCTTTATCTTTGGGTAAAGAAAAAATTTATTAGGAGCCAGATCAAGTGAGCAGGGACGTGTTCCAATACACCTAATTGTTTATCGGCTAAAAACTCCCTCACAGAAAGTGCTGTGTGAGCTGGTGCATTGTCATGATGCAAAAGTTTCTTTGGGGTCATTTATGCACACACCCTTCTCGTGACAAGACTTTCATTTAAGATTTCCCTGCTTCTCCATTGATGTTTATTTGGTCTACTATGCTTCTTATAGTCAACCGACAATTTTGACACACAATTTGACAAATGTTTGCAATGTTTAAGTCAGTTCTGCTCATTACTGGCCATCTTGACTGCTCTTCATCAGTGACACTTTCTCTCCCTTCAGAAAAATATTTAATACATTGCATCCTGCAGTATTCTTCATGGTATTATTCTCATAAACTTGGACTAACATGTCCCTGATTTCACTTCCACTCTTGTCAAGTTTAACAAGAAATTTAATGTTTGTTCATTGTTCTAATCAAGCTCCAACATTCTTGCAACAGTACACAAAAGCATACAACAGCAATAATGAGCACCACTCAGCAAGATACCACCACACATTGACATGAATACAGCTATGAGACACTCATACACCAAGGTTATGAATCCTTACTAAGTTGTTTGTACAGTGATCTCAATGTAAGTGTACGGTATCAAGTTCACAAACTTAATCGTCAGATCTCATAAGCATTCTTCTAAAGTGGGCATATAACATCCCCCAGGATAGAGCTTATGTTAGGCCACAAGATAAGTCACAATAAAGGCTGAAATCATGCAAAGTGTTTTCTCTTACTACAAAGAAATGAAACTAGAAATCAATAACAGAAGGATAAATTGGGAATTCACAAATATGTAGAAGTTAAACAACACATTCTTAAATAAGTTGTGGATCAAAGAAGAAATAAGAAAATACTTTCAAAATGTTATATAATTTCTAATTTCTAATATTATATTAGAGAGTATTAACATACTTTCTGAATAAAAATGAAAACACAAGATCCAAGATTTATGGATGCAATAAAAACAGTGACCAGAGGAAAACTTTAGCTCTAAATATCTATATTTTATAAAGAATATATATTAAACAATAATCAAACTGTATAGCTTAAATAACTAGAAAATGAACAGCAGTTTAAAGTCAAAGTAGGAAGAATATGGACAATAATGATTAGAGGAGCCATAAATGACATAGAGAATAGAAAAACAAGAGAGAGAATCAATCAAGGAACCTAAAAATTAGTTCTTTGGAAAGATAAACAAATCGACACACTTTTAGCTACACTAAGAAAAAATGAGAAGACTCAAAAAAATTATAAATGAAAGAAGAGATATTACCACTGATACCACAGAAATACAAAAGATCAAAAGAGACTACTATGAACAATTATACACCAAGTTGTATACCTCGAAGAAACGAATAAGTTTCTAGAAACATACAACCTACCAAGAACAAAGTACGAAGAAATATAAAACCTGGACAGACTAATAGCAAGCAAAGAATTGGAATGTATAATAAAAAGAAACCTTCCAACAAAGAAAAGTTCAGGATCAGATAGCTTCACTGATGAATTCTATCAACCATTTAATAAAAATTAACACCACTCCTTCATAAAATCTTCCAAAAAGTTAAAAAGAAGAGAAGACTTCATAACTCATTTTTAGATCAGCATTATACAGATATGGAAACAAGACACTACAGGAATATCTCTTAAGAATATAGATGCAAAATCTCTCAACAAAACCCTATCAAGCTGAATATGGCAGCATATCAAGACAAGTGAGATTTATCCCGGTAATGGAAGGGTGGTTCAATATATGAAATTCACTCAATGAAAGACACCACATAGTATAATGAAGTGGGGATGGAGGGTGGGGGTGGGAGGACACCAAATACATGAATATTGCTGTAGAGAAAGCATTTGACAAATTCAATGCCCTTAATGACAAAAACACTCAGTAAACTAAGAATAGAAGAAAACTTCCTTAACATGATAAAGAACATAAAAAAACCTGCTAGAAACATACAAGTACTCAATATTGAAAGAATGAAAGCTTTCTCCCTAAGATTAGAAACAAGACCAGAATGCCTACTATTGCTAATTCTGCTCAGTAGAGTAGTATAAATTCTAGCCAGAGAAAATAGATAAGATAAATAAATGAAAGTCACCTAAACTGGAAAAGAAGTAAATTTATTTCTATTCACAGAAAACATGATTCTTATACAGAAAATGCAAAATATTTCACAACATAACTGTTAGAGCTAATAAACGAATTCAGCAAAGTTGTAGGATATATCAACACACAAATATTAGTTTTATTTTTATACATTAATAACAACCTGAGAAGGAATTTTAAAATATATATGTATATATTTATAGTAGCATCTAAAAGTATAAATACTTAGTAATAAATTTAACCAAAAAATTATAGACTTGTATACAGAAGACTACAAAACATTGCTGAAATAAATTAAAATACATAAAAAACACAATACTGTATTCATAGTTTAAGACAATATTGTTAAGTTAACAATACTATCCAAATTGCTTTGCTAATCAAAGAAGTCTATAGATTCAGTCCTACAGAGTTCTTTTCCCTGCAGAAATAGAAAAGTCCATCTGAAAGTTTACATGGAATACCAAGGGATCTTGAGTAGCCAAAACAATCTTGAAAAAAAGAATAGTTTTGGAGGACTCACATTTCCTGATTTTAAAACTTACCACAAAACTACAGCAATTCAAAGAGTGTGGTATTGATGTAAAGACAGACATATAGGCCAATGGATTTAAATAAAAATTCCAGAAATAAACTCTCATACATATGATCAATTGATTTTTGACAAGGATGACAAAACTATTCAATGGGGGAAAAGGACAGTATTTTCAACAAATGGTGCTGAAAAAACTGTACCTCCCAACAAAACTGGAAGTATATTTTGGAGGACAGGCCTCTTGTGGTACAGACTTCCCCATGTAGGGAAAACCTTCTAGGAACTCATCTGCATCAGTGTATCAGCTAGCATTGTTGTGAGAGGCTGTGTTTGGCGTCAGTGAATTTAAAAAAAAAAATACTTTCAGCATGTTTGCCCATTTTACGATAGATGATTTATGAGTGCATCTCCCCACACCACACTGAGTGTTCAGCAGTTTTTGACCCAAAATAGCATTACCCCCATGCCTCACCCTCTCTATTCACCTGATCTTGCCCCAAATAACTTTTTGTTTGTTTTGGATGAAAAAAGTCCTCAAAGGGAAATGTTTTGCCAAAGTGGAAGAGATGAAACAAAAAATGGCAGAAGCACTAAAAGGCATACAAATGGATGAGTTTAAAAAGCGTATTGTGCAGTGTAAAAAGCATCTCAATGGGTGTATTGCATCATGTGGAGAGTACTCTGAAGATGACTGAAGTTTAAGCATGTCAGAATAGACAATTTTTAAATAAATAAATTCTGGGATTTTTTTTGGTTCCCCTCATATATACACATGCAGAAGAATGAAATTGACCTTTTCCTCAAGTGATGTACAGAAATTAACTCAAAATGGATCAAATATTTAAACGTAATAGCTAGAACTATAAGCTGTTAGAGAAAACATAGGAGTAAATCTTTATGATCTTGATTTTGGCAATGATTTCTCAGATATGTTAAAAAAAGCATGAACAAAACCACAAAGATAAATTGAAAAGGAGAAGGAGAAGTAATGATGGAAGCAGAGAGAATTTCTAGCACTTGGAGTATTCTTCAGTAAATATTTGCTGAGTGAGATAAATGGAACCAGATTTTAAGTCTAGGTTTAGGTAGGTTGGTTAAATGTTGTGAGGAGAGTAAGTTGATGTTCTCTTGGCCCTGCTTCTACTTACATCAGGAAGCATTTCCATCATTGAGAATGAGGGTGAAGTGGTTGCTGTGGGTTTGAAGAGAAAAGTAAAAGTGTGAGAATCTCCCAAGCACAGCAGGAGCTGATCAGGACTAGGAAGATTAAATAGGATTGCTTTTTCACAAATGTAACATGAATTGAGACAGTATGCTTGTGTATTTTTCTCCATTTAGAGTTGTGGGGAGGCATGGAATAGGTAGAGTCATTCATTTAGTCAGGCTTGGGATTTTGCCAGGCTTGGGATTTTGTTATGATAGAGGCAGTGGATCAGATAGCTAGGGAGTTTGCAAGGGCATAATCATAATGACATTCCATGCAATCTCAGCAGGATCAGGAGGAAATGAGGACATGGTATGACACATTCTGATCCACGGATTAAAAGTCATAATGAGAATCACAGTATTGTTACAGTAGTGGTACTAGAGGAAGGGAGCTGGATGCTTGAAGGGGATGGAAGGAAGGGTGGGATGCTTGAGATTGAGGGAATGAAGGTATTTGGGTGATGCCAAGGTCTAGGGGTGGCCATGGGAGGAGTAGGAGGGTGAGACAGAGCAGAGGACAAACTCTAATATGGACATAGTGAAATAAAGGGAGGGGAAAGGCTAGGCCCTGCAAGGACTTCTCTTGTGTATATGCAAATCATCAAGAACTGTGGCAGGAGTGATTGCAGTAATCCTGGTGATCCATGGGGTAAACTATCAAGGAAGGAAGAGGAAGAACCAACAGTCTAGACTGTACTTCACATGGGGGTGGTGGTTATGGATAGCAATCATTCCTTCAACAAAAAGAGGATTGGATGCCTGCTCTGATACAGGTACTCAGTGATAGGGTCTGATGAGAAATTTAAGAAAGGAGGGATAAAGAATGATCTGGAAATGTCAATGAGGCATCTACCCACCTCCAGGTCTGGTGGTCTGAAGGCTGGGAAGAAGACAGCAAACACCTGAGAAGGTTGACAGGAAAGGAGTCCTCAGGTGAGCCCAGAGTCAGCTGGAGCACACCCGGGAGGAATGACATTGAGGAAAGAGGTCAGGTATTTTCTGATGAAAGACTGTGCAGGGCTTGAAGAGTCAGGGAGAACTGTGAGCTAGGTCAGAACAGGGGATGGGATGGATGGGCAAGTCTAGGGGTGAGGAATGACCAGGAGACTTCCTGTGATCACTCAGGGAAAAGTATGCAATTTAAGCAAATTAATGAACACATGAATTAATGAATAGATTGTAAAAATGACTGAATGCTTCCACTTTGCTTCAGCTCTGCTTAGAATTGGAATGGACTTGCTCCTTCTTCTAATAACTACAAAAATGATGAATTTGATTTTACTTTTCACAAACAACTTTCTTCCTAAATCAAGCGAGGAAGATGTATGAAGTCTTTTGGAGCCTGTAGGTATAAGAGGAAGGTATGAAAGCATGAACTTCTCCTGTTTGAAGAAGATGCTAGAGGTAGTCACTTTTTGACTCAGTTGATTAGACTGGAACTGGTGCAACCTTTGAATTGTATGGCGTGCCTGCAGCTGCTTTTTGACTTTTCAAGCCTCTGCACCTGCCAGGAGGACTGTAGTAGCATTGGGTGCCATCTTGTATTTCTGCAATGTCTGACAGAGAGAAACCAGTTGAATCATACATATGTATGATCTTTTAACACAAATTTCAAATGAATGTCTTCACTCTCTGGAGCAGGGTAGAGCTTCACTGTCTCAGCTAGGTCTTGCTAGGCTTTTGGGGACGTTAGAAAGCAGTGCTGGGATTCCTTGGGTAGAGGTAGAGTCTGAGCATTGTTCCTGTGTAGCTTAGAGCAGCTGTGTCTGCTTTTATAAAATAAAGTCATTTATTAATTTAATCTGACCTCCAAATCCTTCGCTTTCAGATACCTTTGTCATCTAAGATCAGAAAAATGCCAAAATTGCATAGCACTTTCTCAATAATTGCATGAGCAAATTCATATGTCTGCCCTTTATCAAGAAGAGTGGGGGAGAAGTGGAAAGGGCAAGCTGTTAATGAAAACACACATTGTTTTCCTTCCTCCGCACCCATATGCACCAGACACTACCAGATATGAGTCAAATGATTGCAATAAGACTTTACCTAGTATGGAAGGCAAGATGTTGGGCACAGGTGCTAGTCATTAGAGAGTTACAGGTGAATGAATTAAGTCTGGAGCGAGAGACAGCTCATCAAGAAACTTGCATGGCAGCGCCCAGCCCCCCCCAAAAAAGTCTAATTTGGTGCCGGGACACCCTGAAGGTGAAATGAGGAACCACACGTGGCCTGGCAGTATCACAAACAGGTATGGTTTCAGTGCCCAGGGTGGGGGCCAGCAATCTCTCCCTCCTCTTGGTAGGTGTCACAGTCTTCAGTGGGAGGTGCAGTGGTGCAGTCAGCTTATCCTCAGCCTGAAACCCTGTTGTGAATGATATTGTGTCCCCCCGAGAACACGTATGCTAAAGCCCTCATCACCAATATGATGTTATTTGGAGGTGAGGCCTTTGGGAGATAATTTGGGTTAGATGAGGTCATGAGAGTGGAGCATCCATGATGGGATTAGTACCCTTATAAGAAAAAGAGACACCAGAGCTTTCTCTCTCTTTCTGCCATGTGAGGACACAGCAAGAAGATGACTGTGTGCATGCTAGGAAAAGAGCCCTCACCGGGTCTGGCATCTCAATCTTGGACTTCTAGCCTCCAGAGTTATGAGAAATTAATGTTGGTTGTCTAAACTGTCCAGGTATTTGTTATGGCAGCTCAACCTGACTAGGACACACTTCTTCTCAGCACCTAAGCCAGGTGGATAGTACACAGGCTTTGGGGCCAAAAACACCTGGGTTTCATCACCCATCTTATTCTGTGCCTGTGGTCAGGCACTGCTGCAGTGACACCCCATCCCACCCTCCTCATCCCAAATCTCTTTCCTGTGCCATTGTGGTTCCTATCTTGAACTCTAAGGCTGCCAACCCACACAGCAACCCAAGTATGGCCAGGGCTCCTCCCTCCCAGTGGTCAGGGTCATGGAGATGCATGCCATCTCATCTTCCATCCTTCTGCTATCATAAGTCTTGTGAATTGAATTCTTGTAAATCTGTGTTATGAGTTAAATCCTGTCTCTCCAAACTTAATATGTTGAAGTCTTAAGAGCCAAGGCCTCAGACTGTGGCTATGTTTGGAGATAGAATCATTTACAAAGTAAAATAAAATGAGATCTTTGGGGCAGGTCCTAAACCAATATGGGATAAAGTAGGATTCAGATTCACACAGAAGGAAGACCAGGTAACGACACAGAGAGAAGATGGCATTCCGCAAGCCAAGGTGATAGACCTCAGGAAAAATCAATCCTGCCAACACCTTGATCTTGGACTTTCAGCTTCCAGGACTGAGAGAGATAAAGTGACTGTTGTTTAAGCCACCTAAGCTTCATTTGAGAGATGGCAGCTCTAACAGGTTGACACGGGCTACCATCTCTCTGGACTGTACCTGTACTTCTTGTTGGTATGTCATATCTTTGGTCCCCATGAGGCTAACTTCAGTTCTTAGGATTTCACTTGGGCATTCTGAAAGGGTACAGGAAGCCTCCTCTACCTCCCTCAGGTAAGGCTCTGCCTTTAGGGTGCCCCTGGCTCCCTAGATGGGCCATGCTTGCAGGGATGATTCCAGCATGCTGTATCCTAATGTCCTTCCAGGGTCCTTGCTCGAATGCTATTCCTCCGATGTTGAGTTGTAGTCCTTTAATTGTGCATTTTTGGTGCCCAGTATTGTGTTTGGGATATGGGCATGCTCAATGAACATCAGCTGAATGAAAGAATAAATAAATTACGGTGGTAAACTAAGGTGAAATGTTGAATAATAAATTATCAAAGAGGAATACAAGTATCTATTTCAGTCAAATATCACCATGATATTGGTGCTACTGTGGCCTTTTGGTTCGCATCAACTAGTAGTAGCGTTGATGGTCTATTTCACTTTGTGGTCTTGACATGAGTATGACATTAATCAGAGATAAACAGATCCACTTTCAGGGAAGATTTACTTGAACCAAGGAGAGAAGAGAGATATTCTTTTGGTTTTGATGCCTATTGAAATGTCGTATTGATTTTTGTTTTCAGAAAGTGGGAGTAACATCACAGCTTCTTGAAACTGCTATTTGATGATCGCCAAGAGATTTTTAAAAAATAAAATGTAACCAAGTGGGAAAACAGCTTTTTTTAAAAAAAATTATACTGCAAATCGGGAGAGAAAAAAGTTTCCTTGTTTGTGTTTCCTTTTAAAATAAGAAAGACAAAAACAGATTACAAAAATGAAATGGCACAGATGTAGAAAGAAGTATATAAAGTGGGGCTTTGCATGCCCCACTCCCTGTCCCTTTCAGGAGCACCCAGCATCTCTCCTGCTGGCGGAGGGACCCTCTTGGTGCCAGGCCTGGTTGGCCAGGCTGGGCTGACGCCTCCTGATGAACTTCCAGCACGATGGTGTTGATACACAGTTCTGTTTTTTTAAGCACTAGCTTCTATTTGGAGTTTGTACATAGAAGACATTTGGAAGAATAAAACCCGCATAAAACCATGTTTATCCAGCCCTCCACTACTCTTGTTATTCTTCATTCTTGGAACCTGTGTGGAGCTTTTTATAATAATTGATTGCTTAAAATTTTATTTCCTTGTCCTGTTGTCTTGGTGTTTACTGTCCGTTTCCCAGGCTACTGACGAGGAAATGGAATGAAAAGGCCCTTAACACCCTCTGGATATGGCCACCCTCAGTTGTATTTGGCTGTAAGAGCTCAAGTTCACAGCAAGAGCACAGAGGTCAGGGTGGCCAGCTCAGTTTCTTGGCTGCATTATCATGTCAACTTTTCCTTCTCTATCAGTATTAATCCTTTCCCATCTCTGCATGGGTCATACTTTTTCTCTGGGATCAATGGGATTGTTTGGCATGTTGAAAACAATAACAGCAATGGTGCCAGCGATGCATTGTTCAGGTAGAAGATGGTTCTCAGGAGGAAGAATTACCTCCATGGTGACACCTCATCTAATTATCCTGTACCACCATTGTAGAACCACTGAATTATGTGTGGTGTTGACATGGATGGGCTGAATCAGAAACACCGAGAAAAAGAAAGAGGTGCCCTGAACTTAACAGTCTTGGGAGGTTCCTTAACATTTCCAGACCTTAGTTTATCCATGTGCAGAAGAGGGGAAAGAAGGTGATGCCAGGGTGTTGTGTGGCCTGCACTCTGTCATGTGTGCTAGCTCTGGTGCCTGCAGGCTGCCAGTGCCCTGCCAAGGATTCCTCTCCCTCACCCTCACCCTCCATGCTTTCCTGGCTTCTGTCTAGAATCCTTGTTCTGCATGCGGGGGGAGAGCACTAATTTTGGAGTCCCACAGCCCTGAGCCTGAATATGGGGTTTTCCTTTTCATGAGTGTTTTTGGGCAAATTATCTCACATTTCTAAGCCTCACTTTCTTCTTCTGTAAAAAGACAAAAGTGTTTATCTTTTTGTGTTGTTTTAAGGATAGAAAAGTACTGTGAAGCATTAACATGTTCCTAGCACATTATATGTGCTCAGTTCATGGTCACTATTATTTTAGATACAAATAGAAATGTAAGTATAAACATAATAAAATGCTTCCCAACCAATCCTCAAACCAATGATGTCTTAAACATGATATTTTTCTTTTTTGATTTCTAGAACTGTCATATGCCAAATGTTCTTGGGTTGCAGAATTCTATTTTTTCTGGAAATAAATTCGTGGGTCGAATGGTTGGCAAGAAACACATAGCTCATTTTTTTTCTTCTCTTTTGAAAAAGTGAGAAACGGATCATTGACAATCCTAATTTAAGAGTGCTAAATATAAAGTATTTGTAACAGCACTTATTTATTGTGGAGTTTTCAAGCTACGCATAGTATAAAATGTCCTGAACCAAGGGTCAGCACACTTTTTCTGAAGAGGACCAGATGGTATATGTTTCAGCCTTTGCAGGCTATTCTGTCTGTTGCAAGTACTCAGTTATTCTGATTTTATGTAAAAGCAGCTTAAACAATTAAAACTTTACTAATAAAAAACGGACAAAGGACTGTGTTGGTCTTGAGCGCTGCCATTTGCCAGCTCCTGTCCTGGACTATGGTTGGACTGGATACTATGTGGTTCAGCTTCTTACTAGTTGTGTGACACTGGCTTGTCAGGTTTTCCTTCTGTATCTTACTTTCCTTATTTCAAAGGAAGGGTCAGTCTGAGATGCTAAAATCATATATATAAATGTAGCTAGCACAATGCCAGGCATGAACTAATGGCACTCACTCTGGTCTTTTATGCCTTGGGACCACAGTCCATGCTTTTGCTCATGATTAATTCAACTCTGGAGTAGTGAAGACATTTTGTGTTCGATCTATTTGTAGCAACTGAGGTGCTGTATTGAGAATGATTCTGAGACTGTCTAGGGTTGGCTGGGGAACATGGGATGATGTCCATTCCTAGATTAAGCAGTGCTTTCTCCTTTCTTTCTTTTTTGTTATATTCCCTGTATTTTAGACATGTTCTTCTGGCTTTTTCCATTCACTTTTTATTTCCTTTTATCTGGTAGCACTTAATTGTCTTCATTCACAGTGGAAATGGGTTGTGTCTATAATGATGGGGTAGAGAGACGATGTTGGTATCACCATTTCTTTGGCATTTCTTTGGAGCTAAATGAAAACTCTAATTTTAATCTTTAAAAAATGTACATTTTAATAAATTAAGTAAATGTGCATTTTAATAGATTAGTATTTTCTTTAAAGATAGGATAAAACATACATGGATGTTTGTAAATGTAAATGTTGTCAACCTTATTTTAGGAAAAGTCTTTCTCTTTTAATTTTCGAAGATTTTGTATTTTCTAGTGTCCTAGAATTGTCATGAAAGCCGATCAATTTCTGCCTTCCCCAGTGGGACTGTTAGGTCAGACGAGGTGTCTGTGATTTGGTACTGAGGGAAAGATGCAAAGAAATTCACAGATGCTGTACTGGAAAATATAATTTAGAAAGTAGATGAGAGCAAGAGAGAGAGTGAGGGTGAGAATGAGAGTGAGGAGATTCACCTCCATAAGACAGGAAACGGGCTTAAAGCTTAGGGAAAAGTCTGACCCAGACAGAGCTCAACAACAACAAAAAAGCATGGGCCAGGGCTTAACAACAACAACAAAAAACATGGAGGCAGCTGCTTGAAGCTGAATGTTTTTTAAACCTTCCCTTTGGTGTGGGGCAGGTCATTAGGTGATTGGATGGTGGTCTGTTTCACATCATCATGAAGGGGCAGGTAAGCGGTACTGGCATTACAGTGATGGATGGCAGGCAGATGAGTGGGCCAGTTACATAACTGTTGCCATGGTGATGGGGTTTGTTTGTGTGAAGGTCACAAAGGGCTGCTCACAATAGATGAGGTTAACTTTGTTTCTTATGGCTGGAAAATTTATTAAAAAAAGAAAAAAAGAAAAAAAATACTTGGAATGGAAAAGCTCATTAAAACAAAACAAGTTCAGGAGGAGGCTGTAAAAAAATTATCAATAGCTATCTCCCCAAATTGTTCTGTCCTTGGCTAGTGATTAGAGGGTAAATTAAAGTGAAAGGCTAGAAAAACATGACAAAGGTATGCAATGTTAAAATGGCTGCTCTTTGGCTATATTGAATCCATTTTAGTCTTTTGTCCCTTCAGTGGACAGTGCCCTTGCAGAGCAGAGCAAGAAGGCTCAGCCAGTCCTACAGAAGCTGCACAGTCCTACTGTGCAGGCCAGTGTTCTGGAAAGATCCTTTGCTGTGTTTGTATAGTTAGGGGGCAGTCTACAAGACAGCTTTCTGCACCATCTGCAGAACTTGGGGGTTCCCAAGTCTACTTTCAGGTTTGATTCAGGGAACTCAGGAAACTCACTGATATTACACTCATGGTTATGGTTTATTTCAGTGAATGCATACAGATTAAAATCCGCCAATGGGGGAGATGGAGTGAACAAAATTAAGGAGTTTTCACACAAGAGCTTCCAGTTGTCCTTGTAGTGGAGCACTGACCTTCCACTGTCTTTGAAATGTGGCATACTTGTGGGGTATTGACAACCAGGAACACTAACTTGAGCCTTGCTGTCGAGGGTTCTTATTGGCACTCAATCACACAGGGCTGACG
Source organism: Carlito syrichta (assembly GCF_000164805.1). Taxonomy (NCBI): domain Eukaryota; kingdom Metazoa; phylum Chordata; class Mammalia; order Primates; family Tarsiidae; genus Carlito; species Carlito syrichta. Next base: position 214,842 of record NW_007248813.1, read on the forward strand.
GTCCACGTGGCTAACTTTAGTCTCCAGCCTTTCTGGAGGAAGAGTGACTACTGCATGGCCCAATGCCTCCATTATAAATAGCATCGTTAAACTGCCCAGTGGCCAAAGCTCTAGGCTTACACAAGCTTTCTGGTTGGAGATACTATGTGTATCATTATCACACATAATTGCTGAAAGAAATGAATGCTGTCAGTGGCTCCATCAGGAAAAGACAACTAGCAGATCTGCATTTTGAATTCTTCTGGATTCTCCCCTATATGTCTCTTAGCTGATTTTAGTCTGTGTCGCTTCACTATGATACAACATACTGTAAGTATGCTAGTTTTTGATAGTATTCTGTGACTTCATTGACATTCGGCAGCTGGAGAAAGGAGTGAGGGTGGGGTGGGGCAGTTCTACTTTTATAGAAAAAACAGAAAATGCTTGTGAAGAACATAGTATGAGACACAGACCAACCAAACTACTGAGATATGATCAGAAGGTGAGAGACTATCCTTCCTCCCCATCACCTAGTTGCCATGTTAGCAAGTCACCAATAATGAGTGGATTACAATGGGAAAAGTTGCAAGACAAAGACTCTCTCTGAGGTGGTTGTATAAAAGAGAGGAGGAGAAAAAAAGCAACAAGGCAGCAGCAGCAACAACAACAACAACAAAATTCACTGGGGGAATTTTATAAAGCCTTTTGGTGCCTATAGTTTAATGTTTGTTTCAATAGACATTAAGCACATCTTAACTCTTAGGCAGATAAGCATAAATCTTCATTTTTTTTTTTTGAGTTGGAGTCTCACTCTGTCCCCCAGACTGGAGTGCAGTGGCCACTCCCGGCCACCGCAGCCTCGACCTGCTGGGCTCCGGCGATCCTTCCGCCTCAGCCTTCCAAGTAGCCGGAATTACAGGCATGTGCTACCACGCCTGGCTGATTTTTTGATTTATTGTAGAGATGAGGTCTCGCTGCCCAGGCGGGTCTCGAACCCGCGGACTCAGGCAATCCACTCACCTCAGCCTCCCAAAAGAGCGGGATTACAGGCTGAGCCACTGAGCCCGGCTAAATCTTCATTTTTAAAGACCTATTTACCACAATAACTATTACCCTATACAACATGTCTGGCATTCAACAATAAATTATAAAGAATGACAAAGGCAGAGCAAAACAAACAAAAAAGACTTACAGTCTGAAAATACAAAAGAAAAAAAAAGAGTCAGAACCAGACTCTGTTACGACACAAGTATAGAAATGATCAGATAGAGACTTCAAAATAACTATGTTAAGAGTTAAAATAATAATCATGATAGTAATAATTATAATGATAATATACAAGACCAGATGAACAATATCATCAGAGAAATGAAAATTATAAAAATAAAAAATGTGGTCAGATTCAGTGACTCAGCCTGTAATCCAGCACTCTGGGAGGCCGAGGTGAGTAGATTGTCTGAGCTAACGGGTTCAAGACCCGCCCGGGCAACTTGGCAAGACCTCATCTCTACAATAAATCAAAAATTAGCCAGGCATGGTGGTGCACGCCTGTAGTTCCAGCTACTTGGAAGGCTGAGGTGGAAGGATTGCCGGAGCCCAGCAGGTCAAGGCTGAGGTGGCCAGGAGTGTGTCACTGCACTCCAGTCTGGGTGACAGAGTGAGACTCCAACTCAAATAAATAAATAATAAATAAATAATGTGTCAAAAGGAAATATTATACAATTTTTAAAAAAGTATCAGAAGAGAATGATGTCTTTGATGGATGTGTCAGAAGATTTAATACATCTAAGAAAAGAATCATTGAATTTGGGTATAGGTAAATAGAAACTTCCAAAACTGGAATGCAAAGAGAAAATTAGGGATACAAAAATAATTATGCAGAACACAGTATTCCAGAACTGTGGAGTAATGTAAAAAAATTATAACACACATGGAATACCAGAAAAGTAAGTAAAAGAGAATGAAGACATAGAAAATATTTGAAAAAATAATAACCAATAACTTTCTAAGATTCATAACAGACAATAAACCACAGATCTAAGAAGCTAGACACATCATTCAAATTGCAGAAAATAAAAAACAGAAAATTTTGAAAAAAAGGAAAAAATACACTTTACTAATAAAGAAATAGAAAGTTAAGAATTACAGTAGATTTATAATGCAAGCAAAAAGAAAGCAAATTAATCAATTTGTTGAAAGAATAAAAGACTTCAACACAGAATTTTATAGATGAAGTTGTAGCCAGCTACTTATCAAAAGTGAAGCAGAAGTAAAGACTCTCAGGAAACAAACAAAAAATTAATTGTTTCCTGCTCTGTCTTGAAGGAAATTTTAAAATGAATTCTTCAAGCAAGAGGAAAAGTATATATAGGCCAGAATCTTAGATCTGCATTATAAAGGAACACATCAGAAAATAAATAAATAATGGTCAAATATTATTTTAACTGTCATTTCTTTCTTTTAATTTTTTTTTATTTTAAAATTGTGGGGTACAGTTAAGGGTTAGGTATACAAATATTCATTGTGCAGGCACCCTTGTTGATGAGGTGTGCCCCCTGCTCCTGGCAGTTTCCCACTACTGCCAATCCTTTTCTTATAGTACTACAGTAGTTACCTCTGTGGAAATCAGTGTGGCGATTCCTAAAAGCTCTAAAAATCAACTTTCCATATCACCCCACTATCCCCCTACTGGAAATATACCCTGAAGAACTCAAATCACTCTATGAAAAAGATACTGCACACGTATGTTTATAGAAGCATTGTTCACAATAGCAAGATCATGGAACTAACCATGCTGTGCATCAAAAGAGGACTGGATTAAAAATATTGTCATATTCTTAATTGATCTAAAAGATAGTTGCCTCTTTAAAACAATAATAATAATGTTGGGAGTTTATAGCATATAGATAGGCAAAATGAATAACAGCAATATCACAAGGGATGGGAAGGAAAAATTTAAAATATTCTGCTTAAGTAGTCTGTATTACTTAAAAAGTAATAAAAAATTATTTGAAGATGAATTTAGACTATTTAAAGATGTAGTTTGTAAACCCTGGGGCAACCACTAGCAAAATTAAAAAAATATAAATGATATGCCCAGAAACAAAATAAAATGGAATAAAAGCAGCAAACAGAAAACAGTTAAAAAGAGAGTTGACTTTAATCAACACTCAACTTATATGTAAATGAACCAAATGTACCTATTAAAAGCCAGAGGTTGTCAGAGTAGATTAAAAAAAGATACCCAACCATATGCTGCCTACAAGAATCCCATTTAAAATATAGACTCAGAGTCGGGCTCGGTGGCTCAGCCTGTAATCCCACGCCTTTGGGAGACTGAGGTGAGTGGATTGCCTGAGCCCGCAGGTTCAAGACCCGCCTGGGCAGCGAGACCTCATCTCTACAATAAATCAAAAAATCAGCCGGGCGTGGTAGCG
>NW_007248813.1:218568-273184 GCF_000164805.1 Carlito syrichta
CAGTAAAATTAAGCAAGAACACATTGATATAAAAATACACCTAACCCAATAAGAATGGCTATCACTAATAAAACAAACAACAGATGCTGGTGAGGATGCAGAGAAAAAGGAATGCTTCTACATTGCTTGTGGGATCGCAAACTAGGGCAACCTGTTTGGAAGACATTGTGGTGATTTCTGAAAGAACTAGAAATTGACCTTCCATATGACCCAGCAATCCCCCTATTGGGAATATACCCGGAAGAACACAAATCATTCTATAAAAAAGATACCTGCACATGCATGTTTCTTGCAACTCTATTCACAATAGCAAAATCATAGAACCAACCATGCTGCCCATTGAAGCTGGACTGGATTAAAAAAAAAAAAAAGTGGTACATATACACAATGGAATATTATGAAGTTGTAAAAAAGGAAAAAATATGGACTTCCACAGCAATTTGGGTGGATTTAGAGTCTATCATACTCAGTGATCTATCACAGAAACAAAGAACAGAGTACCACATATTCTCACTCATAAGCAGACCTTGAACAATTATCATAATACTATAAGAAAGGATTGGCAGTAGCAGGAAACTGCCAGGGGTGGGGGAGTGAATTGGCAGTTGGGGGAAACTGCCAGAGGAGGGGGGGGCACACCTCATCAACAAGGGTACTTGCATAATGAACATTTGTATGCCTAACCCTGAATTGCACCCCACATCTTTAAAATACAAATTAAAAAAAATATAAAAAAAGAAAAATAACTGGAAAATACCCAAAATATAGAAATTTAAAAACACATTTCCAAAAGAATTCATGGATCAAATAAGAAGTTTCAAATAAAATTTTAAAAATTAAAAAATGAAAATTAAAAAGCATATTATATTTTATGAGATATAGCTAAAGCAGCATTTAGGAAGAATCTTTTAACTTTGAATCATTTATTTGAAAAGTAGGAAGATCTAAAAATCAATAATTCAAGCTTCTCTCTTTGGAAACTAGAGAAAGAAGAACAATTAAATGTGAAGCAAGCAGAAGAAAAAAAAAACACAAAACAATAAAAAGCTCACCAGAAATCAGTGAACAGAAACAACAGGGAAACAACAGAAAAATCAATGACACAAAAATCAAGTTATTTGAAAAGTTCAATGAAATTGGCGAGCCTCTAGGCAGGATAGCACATAAAAAGAGAATATACAAATGATCAGTATCAAGAATGAGAGAGGTATTTGACTACTGATCCATGTACATTAAAAAGAAAATAAGAGAGTACTACCAACAACTTCATGCATATATATATATGATATCTGAAATACAACATGCCAATTCTTTGTAATACACAATTTACAAAAATTTAGACAAGGAAAAAGATGTCTTGATTGCCTTAAACCTATCAAAGTCATTGAATTGTTAATTAAATCATTCCAAGCAATTTGTCAATGAAGTCATGTGGCTAATTCTATCAATATTTAAAGTTATAATACAAATTCTACATAATATTGTTCAGAAATACAAAAGTAAGAAACAATTTCTAACTTATTATGAGACCAGCATTACCTTAATTACCAAAATCATATAATATTACAAAGAAAGCTTTAGACAACTATCTTTCATTAACATTGATGCAAAAAACCTTTAACAAAATATTAGCAAGTAAAATCCTGCAATAAAAAATACATTAAAATAAACTAGGCTTCCTTTTAAGAATGTTATGGTGGTTCCGTATTCATAAATCAATAAATATAACTCATTATATTAATAAATTAAAAATTTAAAACCCACAAGATTATACTAGAAGCAGAACAAACATTTGGCAAAATTTAATACCCACTAATGGTAAAATCTCTCAAAAATCTAGAAATGTAAAGTAACTTCCACAATGGAGGGTGTCTGTCTAATCTCTTTTCTAAAAATATTAAAAATTACTACTAACATACTTAATAGACAAGAAAAAGAACTAAAAGGAATACAGACTAGAAAGAGAAAATTTTTAAAATTTGAAGTTGACATGGTTTTCTATGTGGAAATAATCTATTAAAAAACTCCTGGAACTAATAACCAAGTTTATCAAAGTTGCAAGAATGAGGTCAATATACACAATTTATATACTTTAATGAACAATTGAAATAAGAAATTAAAAACAGTTGCAATATTCAATAGAACCAATACAAATGAAGTACTTGTATATAGATGTAAAAAATTACACAGGATCTCTGTGGAGAATTTTTTTTTTCTTTTTAAGTTTTAAAACAGTCTATTTAGTGAGAAGAAGAGAGGAAAGAAAGGCAGGAGAAAGTTTTGCACCAGAAAGGCCTGGCATGGGCAAGCCTTTCAAAAAAGAAAGACTGCCTCTATGGGGAAAATTAACAAACATCACAGAAAAATATCACAAAAGATATAAATAAATGAAAGATACTCTATATTCATGGGTTGAAGGAATTAATATTGTTAAGATATCAATTATTTCTAACTTCATCTATAGTTTCAATGGAATCATCAAAATTCTAGTAATTTTTGTTTAGAAACTGATGAGCTTATTCTAAAATTTATGTAAAATGCACAGGCACTAGACTAGCTGGCATCATTCTGAAAAAAGAAGTTGGATGAATCACATTACCAAATTTTAAGACTTACTATAAAGCTACATTATTCAAGACAGCAGGGTATTGGTGAACGAATATTCACATAGATCAACAGGACTGAATAGAGAGCCCAGAAATAAACCTACAGACATATAGTACACTGATTTTTTTTTAAACAAATGTGTAAAGTCAATTTAATGGAGAGAGGAGAGTTTTTTCAACAAATAAGGTTGTTGCAATTAGTTTGATTTATAATTGCCAGATATTTGAAATTGCAAAGATGCCTTTCAGTAGGTGAATGTATTAAAAAAAATTGCGGGGGCGGGGGGAGAAAAAAATTTATACTATGCAATACTATTCGTAATAAAAAGAAATGGGCTATTAATCCATACTACAATGTAGTTGTCTTTTAGATGCATATTTTTAAGTAAATCAAGATATTTAAAGAAGACAATATACTCTAGGACTCCAACTATAAGACATTTTGAAAAAGGCAAACCTATAGAAATGGGAAACAGATTGTAGTTGCCAAAGATTAGGTGAAGCAATCCTTTTTTTATTTTATTTTATTTTTTAGAAAGCAGGATTTATTGAGAGGACAGAAAAACTTCCATAGTAGGAGGGGACCCAAAGGGGTTGCCCGTGATTTCTTAAGAAATCTGTTTTGTATAGTAAACTATTATGTATAGTACATAGTGATGGATACATGACACAACCCACTTGTCAAAGCCTGTAGAATATTAAAAGCATAAAAATGAATTTAATGCAATTTATGAATTAAATTTAATGCAAGCTAAAGAGATCAATTAAAAAGGTGGAAGACCCCAGGACAAAATGTAGACTGAGACAAAGGAAACTTAGTGTATTACATATGATATACAGTATGACATATTCACCAAAGTGGGTGAGAATAGAAGTGTAAATGACCCAAGTAACTCTGTAGATGACTGAACTTAAATCTTGGTTTCTAATCCCATGATCCAAATAAATGAGCCATAGATTTTTTTCTGTTTCGTTTTTTTTTAGAAATGAACTGTTCTATGATGAATGTGGAAAATGCTCAAGATGAGCTGCAGCATTGGGTAGTACCAGAAAGTAAGGAAGTGCTCAAAACCAAAACAACGTGGGGTCATGTCAAAAAGACACAGGCACTAGCTAAAAGAGTCCCCAGTCCTGAATATGGAACAATTCAAGTTGCAAAATAAATAATGTACTTTTTAGATGATTACCCCAATATAAATTCCCATGAGTTCATACTGATACAAATAAATGATTGAGTGATAAACAAGTGGAAAGAAGAAACAAATCTCTCACACAGAATTTCAAATGTTTTATGTACATACTTCTCCGATGGAGTTTAAAAAGATTGAGGTGAACTTCCCGTCCCTTAAATGTGGGCTACATTTAAGGACTGATTTCTGTAGAATACAGTACGGAAAAAAGATAAGGAGAGTAAATTTATGGTGAGAACCTTGAAATACAACCTTACCCAGGTAAAAGGTATATTATCATCATCATTTCAACATGAGTCATGTTGAAAGCATGTATTCTTGATATGGTGTGTTGAGAATGACACTTATATGTATTCTTCCTCTTAAGTACCTCTAATCTCAGTATAATCATGAGAGAAACATCTCGTCACTAGAGAAAATAAAATTACACCCTGAATCTTAATATAAAACAAATATATTTCAAATCCTTAAAGGAATAAATAATGATTTGACTCCTTAAGAAAACAACTCTATGAAAGAATAGGTATATTTAAAAGATGACCCACTGAGTTTCTAAAATTGAAACATAGAATAATTAATATTTAAAACCTCTGTGGATATGTTTAAGTTTGAAGAAATTGGCCAAGCATGGTGGCTCATGCCTATAATCTCAGCACTTGGGAAGGCTGAGTTGGGAAAATCATTTGAGCCCAGGAGTTTGAGACCAGCCTGAGCAATATAGTGAGACCTTGTCTCTACAAAAAATACAAAAATTAGCTGGGTGTGGTGGTAGTGTGTACCTATAGTCCCAGCTACTCGGGTGGCTGAGGTGAAAGGATCACCTGAGCCCAGGAAATCGAGGTTGCCACTACACTCATGCCTGGGTGACAGAGTGAGACCCTGTCTGAAAAAAAAAAAAAAAAAAGGAAAGAAAGAAAACAAAAAAAAAGGGAAAGGAAGCAATTGAAGAAATATTTTTAATAACGACAAGATATATCTGAGGAAATTATTCAGGAAGAAGCTGAAGAGATAAAGGCATGGAAAAATATGAACGAGTTTAGGCAGCTTGAAGGACATTTTACTCCAACACATGACTAAAAGAAGAGAGAGCCAGAGAAGGGCAATATTTGAAGACAATGGTTGCACATTTTCAAAAATTGATGAAAAACATTATTTCTTAGAGTGAAGAAGCAAAATAGGTATCAAGCAGCTTTGGTAGGTTGAATAATGTCCTCAAAACATTCATTTTCATTGGGGAACCTCAGAATGTGATATTATTTGGAAGTAAGTTCTTAGCAGTTGCAATTAATTAAAGATCTTGCAATGAAATCCTCCTGAAATGAGAATGGGCCCTAAGTTCAATTACTTCTGTCCTTGTAAGAAGAGAAAAAGATGCACAGAGACACACACAAAGAAAAAGTCCTTGTGAGGATGGTGGCAGAGGTCAGAGTTATGCTATCACAAGTTTAAGATCACAGGGGGCCCCCAGAAGCTGTCAAAGTCAAGGAAGTGTTTTTCTCTAGAGTGTGCAGAGAGGGCACGACCTGTTCACCTTGATTTTGGACTTCTGGTCTTCAGAATTGTGAGATAATAAATTTCTGTTGTTTTAAGCAACACAGTTTCTGGTACTTTGATGCAGTAGTCCTCAGAAATGAATATGGTAGGACTTAAAAAATTCCTGAGACAGATTGCTTCTAGTGAACTCAGAGACAAAGAAATAACTTTTTTTATTTTATATACTTACAGTATACATGATGTTTTAAAATAAATGCTTATAGCAAGTTGATTACCATAGTCAAGCAAATTAGTATATCCATTATCTTATGTGGTTACATTTTTTAAAGGGGTAAGAGCACCTAAAATTTACCCCTTTAGCAAAAACTCTGAATGCAACGCAACATTATTACCTATAGTCCTGTCACTGTACATTTGATAGCTAGACTTGTTCATCCTACCTGTCTGCAACTTTGAATCCTTTTACCTACATTGTCCCATTCTTCCCCACTTTCTTTTTGTATTTCCTTTTTTTAATATTTATTTTTAATTTTTTTATTTTAAAGATGTGGGGTACAATTCAGGGTTAGGTATACAAATGTTCATTATGCAGGTGCCCTTGCTGAGGAGGTGTGCCCCTCCCTTCCCTGGCAGTTTCCCTCAACTGCCAATCCATACCCCCTCCCCTTGCAGTTTCCCATGTCTGCCAATTCCCTTTTTAGTGAGACAATTGTTCAAGGTCTGCTTATGAGTGAGAAGATATGGTACTTTGTTCTTTGTTTCTGTGATAGATCACTGAGTATGATAGACTCTAAATCCATTCAAATTGCTGCAAAGTCCATACGTTTGTCCTTCTTTATGGCTGAGCAATATTCCATTGTGTATATGTACCACATTTTCTTAATCCAGTCTAACTCCAATGGGCATCATGGTTGGTTCCATGTTTTTGCTATTGTGAATAGAGCTGCAATAAATATGTATGTGTGAGTATCTTTTTTGCAGAATGATTTGAGTTCCTCTGGGTATATTCCCAGTGGGGGATTGCTGGGTCATATGGAAGGCCAATTTCTAGTTCTTTCAGAAGTCGCCACACTGTCTTTCAAAGAGGTTGCACTAGTTTGCATTCCTACCAGCAGTGTAGAAGTGTTCCTTTTGCTCTGCATCCTCGCCAGCATGTGTTGTTGTTTGTTTTATTAATGATGGCCATTCTTATTGTCCTCCCCACTTTCACAGGGAGAATATTGTAAGAGAAGATGACAAGTGACGGCCACTGACCAGCTACTAGATTGAGGCAACACTGTTCAGCAGTAACAGTGGAAGTGAGAAGAGAATGAAACAATGTTTACAAGTGTTAATGGAAACCAGTTATCAATGTAAAGATTCTATATTTAATATTTTCATTCAACCATGTAGGTGAAATAAATGCACTTTTAGACAAAAACTGAGATAATTGCACTATTTACTCCTTCCAACAACTTTCCTAAAATAATATAATCTAGGAAAAGGCAACTTGAACATAGAAGGAAGGAATGGAATGCAAATTGCTTTGATGATTAAAAACTGGCCATACTGGCGGAAGGATCACCTAAGGCCAGCAGGTCAAGGCTGTGTGGCCGTGAGCATGCCACTGCACTCCAGCCTGGGTGACACAGTTTGAGACTCCAACTAAAAAAAAAAAAAGAGGTCATACTGTAAGTAAATTTAAATAAATACTAATGATATTGAATGACAGTGACTTTGTACAACAAGGTTGAGGTATGTGGCAATACTAGGTCAGGCCAGAGCATGTGATCAGAGTTAAAGTGCTGTGAGGTACTTACATAAGTAAAGGAGAGATATTGGTTAATTTTATATTTTACTTATTTAAGCCTTATTATTGAAAATTTAAGAGTAACTATTAAAAAACTATAAACAGATTAGAGCTCCAAATGGTTAGAGAAAAAATAAAGAAAACAGAAAATATGATAAAGTAAACCAAAGAGAAAGTACAAATAATAGAAAATGTAACTTCATATGGTATAAATACATCTAAATAACGAATTAACATAAGTTGCACATGAATGATGCTCATCCTTTTGAAAACAAAGATTCCAAATAATTCATCTACAGCTCTTTGCAGAAGTTTATTTGAACAAACAGCAAGCTTGAAAGAAAAGAGATGGAAAAATGTACCATGAAATTCCCCACCAAATAAGCTGAGACTTAAACATTTATTTTGGAGATATTAACCTGCAAGGGGAAGAAAGTGTTATTAGGAATGAACAGACAGTTACTACATAATGATAAAAATTCCACTTTTTCATAAAGTAAAACTGATATGATTTCAAGAATTTGACATATAATCTTAACAATTTTTTTTTTTTTAGTTGGAGTTCCACTCCATTGCCCAGCCTGGAGTGCAGTGGCATGCTCACGGCCACCATAGCCTCGACCCGCTGGACTCAGGTGATCCTTCCACCTCAGCTTTCCAAGTAGCTGGAACCACGGGCCTGCGCCACCACGCCCAGCTAATTTTTTCTTTTTTGATTTCTTGTAGAGACAAGGTCTTGCTGTGTGTTGCTCAGGTTGTCTCGAACCCCTGAGTGCAGGCAATCCTTTTGCCTCCATCTCCCAAAGTGCCGGGATTACAGGGCTGAGCCACTGTGCCTGGCTTCATAGTGAAATATTAGAACATATCTTTCACATTAATTGATAGAATGATCAGACATGATTTAGAAGATTTGAATAATGATCTTAACAAGTTTGAGGTAATATAAAGCTCTGTCCAATGACTCGACAATTGATGTAAAGTATGTAAATACATATATAGACTATTTAAAAAACTGAACATAATCTTGTCCACAAAATAAATTTCAATAAATAACAATAATACATAACAGCGCCTATTAGAAATTAAAAATTAATATTTTAACAATATTCATCCCAATGCAATTGGAGATTTTTTAAAAAAAAACAAAACCCTATACTTCTAAAAGATTCATGGGTCAAAGAAGAAAGTCTGGAATTTTTGAAATAGTTAAAACTGAATGATAATAAAATCCTACATAATTTTACTGGTAGAATGAAACTAAAACAGTATTTAAAAGTTAACTTATATCCTTTAATGAGAATGTCAGAAAGATAAAGCATTAATAAGTTCAACCAGCTAGGAATAAAACAAGAGGATAACTTCCCATGAAAAAGTAGAAGAAAGAAAACCATAAGTATGAGTGAGATAATTAATAAAACAAAAAACCATAGAAAATCTGATTATTAAAGAATAATAGAATAGATAACTGACAATATTGATAATAAAAATAAGAAGGTAGAAATATTAGAAACAAAAATGTGGGCATAGCTGAAAATGGTAAAATTTTAAAACGCATCAATTAACATTATGAATCATTCTGTGTGAATTATAAGCCAAAAGTTTAAACAAAATTGAAAATTTATTTGAAAGAACATAACAGCTGAAGTAACCCCCCCACCCCCCAAAAAAATTAGTTTAAACTATCAGGTCAAGACTGTTTTAGAGCTGATTTTTAACAAAAATTCAAGGAATAGTTAGCATATTTTTTATAAACTGTTCCAGAATATACAATAGAAAGAAAAATTCCAGCCCAGGCAAGACCTTGTCTCTACAATAAATAAAAAAATTAACTGGGTGTGGTAGCACGCACCTGTAGTTCTGGTTACTTGGAAGGCTGAGGCAGAAGGATTGTCAGAGCCCAGCAGGTCGACGCTGGGGTGGCCATGAGTGTGCCATTGCAGTCCAACCTGGGCAACAGAGAGAGACTCCAACTCAAAATAAAAAAAGGACTTTCGTGATATGGCAAGAAGGAGGCAAGGGGTAAGTCAGACCCCATCCATAAGTGGAGGAAGAGTTCCAGGGAAAGGATGACTGAAGAGGTCCTCGGGTTGAATCCTACTTGCAGAGGTGAGGAAGGATACAGAAGTAGCAAGGTGTCAGCAGGACAGGGAGCAAGAGAGTTTGAGGGGCTGATCCCCAGGGGGTTCTCAGCATGGGAAGGACTGGGGCTTGCCCTCAAGGACTTTACTTGAGATCATTGCCCTGTTCTGGGTTTGAACCAAGGATTGACAAGCTCTAATTTATTTTATAAGGCTCATTTGTCAAGAATTGACAGCAAGAGACATAATATTAATAAGGAATCAGTTGGGAGCTTCTTACAGTAATACAGATAAGATGGGACATTGACTTGGAGAAGAGTGATAGCTCTGGGGATGGTGGGAGTGGTTGGATTCTGGGTCTATTTTTCACTTAGAGTCCACAGAGCATACTGATGAGGAGTGAGAGAAAGAGAGGACTCAGGATGACTCCAAGTTTCTGGAGTCATAAAAAGATGAAAACAAGCGAGGCTGTTGGTGGAGCAGTTTGCAGGGGGTCAGACAAGGAACAAGAAGCAAGAGCCTTGGCCATGATGAGTCAGTAATCTGTGAGGTATTCCTAACTGTGAATGTTGTTTGGGTTTCTGGGCAGACATGTGTGAAATTCAGGAGAGGGTGTGGGCTAGAAATATCAATTGGGGGTCATTAATTTATGAATGGTCTTGAAAATTTAGTCCTAATGAGATTATCAAGGGGATGATTATAGATAAAGTGTAAGAGAACTAGAGATGGAGCTGTGGGCATCTAACATGAAGAGACCAGGAACCGGCAAAAGAGGTGGAGAAGAACTGACCTGTGAAGGAATAGCAAAGCCAAGAAGAAGTGGAAACCTGGAAGCATAATGAAAGATGTACAAAAAAGAAATGGGCAAATGAGTTGAAGATCCTGATAAGCAAAATAACAAGAAGATCGAAATGTGACCCACTTCTTTTTCCACGCGGGCAGCTTATGAGTCACTGATGACCTTCACCAGCACAGCATTCATGAATGTAGATGCAAAAATCCAAAAATAATCACAAACAAACTGAAGCCAGGAATATCCAGCAAATGTCATGACTATGGGGAGTTTATCCTAGGGAAGCAACGAGTGAAAACAGGAGAGAAGATTCATTCTGTCAACCACCTCTGGTTCTGGTCATATAACACCTGAATGCATCACACATCAGGAGATCCCGGACCCAGAAAGTCACTGCTTTATCAGCCTTTATTCCTGCAGAAATCTTTTACTAATCTTCTGTCGACGAGATAAGATCCAAGCTCTTATCATGTGCAAAAGCTCTCCATTCTCTTCCCTGGTCCTCTGCAGGCTCATTCTCCACACACTTCTTCAACTCCATGTGCACCCTATGAAACAGCCATCCTGAGTTACAGAGTTCTTTAACCAGGTTAGCCTAGGTTGGGCTGCCATGTTTTCACATATGCTTGTGGCTGAGACATTGGTTACTCAATGAGTCACCAATTCTCACCCATGTTTCCCAGCCCCTTTGTAGTTAAGCAGGATGACCATAGTTTTTGGATAGTGGGCTTGAACAGAAGTGGTGTTTTTCACTTCAGTGCTAAAACATTTAAAAGCTGGTACATGACCCTGCATCTCCCGTCCTTTCCCACAGAGAACTGGAAGCACATGTTGGATGGGGAGGTGCAAGAATGAAGCCATCTGGATCATCAAATTGCCACACGAAGAAGGGCTGCCCTAGAAAATTGTCTGAATCTACAATGGTGAGTAAGTTCTTTTTTATTAAGCCACTGAGATCCCAGGGATGGACATACTGACTAATACAATGGTGTTCGAAATGAGTATGATGCTGTCTACATCTGCCTCCACTTGTTTGTTTTGCAGACCCATATTGCACTCACAAGAGCATGCCAGGGCTCTCTTACACGCTCTGGGCTTGTCCGGGTGAATATGGTGTCTCCTGGCTCCAATTGACTTGCTGTCTTCATCTCTGTTTCTCTCACTACTGGGAAAGCTAGTTTCCTCTTCTAAACTTATCAGAGTGAATATCTATGTCTTAAAGACTTTTGACATTATTATATTTTACCCTAATGAGACTATAAACTCATCAATATCACTGCTCATGTTTTTAAATTTTTTCTCTCTCCAGGAACTAGTACTTGACTTTGTATCTCGAAAATATTCAGTACATTCATTTTATAAATTTCTGTGAGTTTCAGTCCTTGAGTTGTGTGCATGCATGTGTGTGTGTGCTGTGGTCCAATGTGTATGTATCTCTGTTGTGACAAATAATCCTTCTTTTTCCTTTATGAATCAAGCCCTATAAAAGTTAAAGTTATTGATTCTCAAACCATATTCCAGCTGCCTCAGTCAGTTCCAATGCTTATCTATTCTTTATCAACCACGTGGAAAGGGAAGGAAGATATCAATAGCTTGACTTAAATGGTGAAACTGAGGCCCAGAGGCTTTAGAAGGTGCTGGTTAAGAGCATTATTATGGTGGAAATACTCCAGGTAATAATTCTAAACTTGAGTTTTATAGTCAAATCCTCCATCTGGATTTGACTTTAAACAGACTATTAAAGATTTGCATATTAATATGAAGGGGACCCCCAAAACCCCAGAATTTATTTATAAAAAATATGTATTTATTCTTACATATTTAAACTTCACTCACCTTCAAAATACTCTCTGAATACAATACACCTATCAAAATGCTTTTCCATTTCTCAAAACTGTTTTTAAATGCATCAATTTTAATGTGTTTTAACGCCTTTTAGAGCTTCTGCCGTTTTTTATTTTACCTTTTCCACATTGGCAAAATATTTCCCTTTAACATAAAAAACAAACAAAGAAAAAATTGACTTGGGGAGATCTGGTGAATAGGGAGGGTGAGGCAAAAGGGTCATGCTGTTTTGGGTCAAAAACTGCTGAACACTCAGCATGGTGTGGCCAGATGCTCTCTTAAATCATCCGTCATGAAATGGGCAAATGCACTGAAAGGATCTCAAAAAAAAAAAAATTCACTGAGGCCGAACGCAGACACTCACATCAAAACTAACTGGTACATTGATGCAGATGGATTCCTAGAACACTTACCTAGGGAGCAAAGTCTGTACTACAAGGGGTCTTCCCTCCAAAAAATGATTCCATTTTTGGGGCCCCCCCTTTGTATTTTTGTGTCCACTCTTAGATAACATTTCTTTTTTACCAATTATAATTAATATATTCAGTTCCATAGCTCTGCTTGCATGGTCTTTATTGAAAATGCAAACAAAAGCATAGATGCTGTAAGCACTCATGAACAATTAAAATGATCAGCAATCCTATTCAACCCATATTTCTTTAACAATGTAAATGGACCTCCAGGGTGCTTCTGATCCTGGCAATACTCTTATTTCTTTTTCTGCTTGGTGATTCTCAGATATTTGTTTATAATTGTTTCTTGAATCATATATTTATGTTTTATTGACTTTATGTGTGCCACATTTTTAATACAAAATACATTCAGCAAAATAAATAAATCTTTTAAAATCTTTTATTACAAAGTTAATGTATTTCAGAGCACTTAAAAAATAGAGATGTACAAAAAGAAGAAAATTAAAACCTCCCACAAGGCCACATCTGCCTGATCCCTGCTGATACAGCAACTTACAGTTTCCCACGCTTCCACACATGTGTTCAGACAGACAGACTCACAGACACAGAGAGGCAAACACATGCACCTTCCTCCCGCCCTGCTATCCATTCCTGTCCCTACCTCCCTCACAGACTTCTTAAAGTAAGAAGTTAATATTGGTATGAAACTAGTAGCTAGACTTCAGACACTGTTCGGATTACACCTATTTTCCCACTGGATGCTACATTGCATTCAGTTCTCATACCTTCTTTGCAGGGTGGCCAGCTCATCTCAGTTTGCTTTATTTGTCCCAATATTAAAAATAAAAGTCCCTCATCTCAGTCCTGAGTCAACTGAGACAGCTGGTCACCCTATTCCCTACTCTTCTGCACTCCGTGGCATTTTTCAGACCCTTCTCACCTTTTCTGAGCCTGGCACTGTTGAAGGGCTCTGGTCGGGTATGTTGTAGAATGCCCTAGATTGGGTTTGTCTGGTGTTTTCTCATTTTTAGACCACAGTTATGAATTTGGGAGGAAGACCACAGAGCTGACATGCTTTTATATTCCATCATGTCAGGGGTGCATGATGTCAACATGAGTTGTCACTGTGATATTAGCCTAAAATGTTGGCTAAGGCCTGTCAGTCAGCTTTCTTCACTGTCATGTGACCGTTGTCTCCTTTCTGTAGTTAGGTCATTAGAGTCACTAATTCCAGTTGGGAATTAATCCCACCTCCCATGAGGTTGGAGGAGTTTCGAAAAATTTTTGGACATATGTAAAAACCACTCAGTAATAAGTATTTTGGGGGCAGATACATGAAGGTTATGTCAATAACCTGTTTTTCCTTAAAGTTTCACCCACTAATTATAGCATCATCAGTGGTTCTTGCCTTCAGGATTATTACTGTGGCACTCCAGTAATGATTATCTCTTTCCTTTGTTACTTCTACATTTATTAACTGGAATTCCTCTGGAAGTAAGACTTGTCCTTTCATTCATGCTTACTTGTTTATATCAGTAAGGATTTAGGGAGATTTAATTGGGGGACTATCATCCAATACAAATTGCACCTAATTTGTTGCTCAAATTGTTAAAGGCTTGATCACTGGGAGGTCTTTTAGACTCACTCCTGTGTCCTTTTGATGGATTCTCATCTTTTATTTTTATTCTTTTTTAGCACTTAGTTACTGGCACTGCAAGGCTCACCAGACTCGTTTTGTATTTTTTTCTGTTCTAACCCTAGAAAAATGTCATTCCTCTAAAAAGCATTGGTGCCCTAGTTCCCTTTATGAGAGAATAGTATTTAAATTTGGGTCTTAGGTACTCATTGCTACCAGATATTGCTTTTTCTAGGCCTTCAGTGAACAGGGCTAGAAATTATATCCGTGTATGCTAACCCACACAACTGCATTTACTTTGATAGCTTTTTGTACTAAAATAGAAATGAGTTTGTACTGATTTCTCTAACTATAATTCATAACCACAGTGTTTGTTCCACACTTCCCCTGTTCTCTGACAATGAAAAATCTGGCTCTAATTTGCTACTCCATATTTAATAGCTTTTTTAATGTTAGTATTATCTTTTTTCTACAATGCTAGATTTAATTTACTACATTTTGTTGAGGAATTTTGCATCTCTGTTTATAATGGATATTGGTTTATAGTTTTCTTGTGATGTTTTTGTCTCCCCAAATGACTTGGAAATTGTTCCCTTATTTATTCTGTAATATCTTTTTTTATGAGTTATTGTTTACTAATAATGAGGCAATAGTACACATTTCAACAAACAAGCACCTCTTGTCGTAAGTTATTCCATGTTGCACATTGTGGCATTTAAATATACAGATGAGAAAATCACACCATGGATAAGCACCTCAAGGAGCTCAGTGTTGAGTGGCTCAGTAGAATGACTGTGATAACACATGGATATTTAAAAGACAGGAGAGAAGAGGTATGCAGGGATGGGGCAAGGGGGCATCAGAAAAACTAATTCTGATATGAGGGCTGCAAAGTCTCATTGTAGCATGCTGCATACTGCTCTCATTTGAAGGCAGGATGGTAGTCACTACTGCAGTGTGTCTCAAAGGCAATAGAAATATTTAGAGCCAGAAGGTCAGCAGAAGCTTTTTGGGAAGTGAGTTCTTTTATCTTATGAACTCATCCACTAGCAGCTAGGGTTAGGAAACAGAAAGTGCTGAAGGGAAAGGAGCTTGCATCAGAGAAATATGGCCTCTCACAGGTCCAAAAAATGGGTTTCTCCATTTGGGCAAAGTATTGTATGTCTCAGCAACAACTGGGAGCTCTGAGTTGGGAATAAAGCAACATCCCCAATGGACATACATGCCAGGAAAGAGAAAGGTCAGTAATTTAGTAGTAACCTGAGTTCTTCCCTGGTGATTCAATTCTGATTCTAGAATGGCAAGACTGAAATGCAGAACAGACAAGGTAGTAGCTGAGCATCTAACGTTCTCTTTGCTTTGGTTGGGTTGGCTCATCAAGAGGCTAGATTTTCATGGGAGAGAGTCAGATTATATGTGGAAGACTTTTATCCATACAAGACTTCCAGATATGGAAGAATGGGGAGTGAGTACTGAAGACCTAGGATAAAGGCTGCAAGATCTCTGATATCCTGGAACAATTGATACTTACCTTTGGGATAAGTTGAGTCTCCCCTCTACTTCTCTTGTTAACACATTGTGCTTTCTAAACACACAGAGAATTCTTAAGTATAGTTTCAGGTTCTTACTTTAGCAATGGGAATGGGTGAACATTTGAGAAGGCAAAGATATAACTGAAAAATCTTTAGGTAGGAGGATAGAAAGAACCCGTACAGGGAGGGACAGGTTAGAAAAAGTAATAAAGAAATGGAGTTTAGGAAAGGGCTGTGGTCACTGGCTCCCCCAGGGCGCCTCTATTTAAGAGTATTTTCAGTCCAGTTGTTAAGAGATTACCTTAAGATCTTTAAATTTGACCTATTCCCTTCCTTCTAGATTATGTGTATTCAGATTTACGTGTATGGATTTGCTGAAATCAAATGCAATGGTTACAGCTGCTTGCTATTTCAAGAGAAGGTGTCATACATATTAATGACTTTCTATAGGAGAAAAAGTACGCAGGCTAATAAGAAGGGTGAAGGGTCAGCTCCAAGTGGCCTTAGCTCGTCATCTATGTCTGTTTCATATTTCCCTTGCTAATAATCGCCTCACACCCACATACGATTGTGGGGCCAAGGCACAGAGCTCAGGGACCTGTGTTCCGGTGAGAATCCATAGTTTTGCTTTGTCCACCCAGTATAAATCCCATCTCTAATAAGGCTAATCATTTATTAGGATTGACTATCATTAAAATTCATACTTCATATTGTTTAATTCAGAAGGGGAGAGGTACTACAAATTGTATGATTGACTTTTTTTTTTTTCCAGCACAGGTTTCTACAAACTGTCTGAAGCCTACGAATTTATTGAAGAACTGGGCCTACAGATCTGTATTTTTGACAAACTCCACTGATGATTTTAATCCAGAAGCACTGATCTAGAATACATTGGTTTCTCCTAGACAAGTTTTTTTTTGAGAAGTGACAGGTTGATAATAGCCAACACTAGCAAGGCTATCCAAAGATTCCAATGTTCTTTCATAATGAACCATCTACTGAGTCTCTGCCACTAGATTTTCCCTTTAATTCCCCCAAGCTCATTACCAAGATACTTTTTAGCTTACTTGATCATGTCCCAAAAGTCTTTGAGGCTCTGCTCATTTTCTTCATTTGGTGCTCTTTCTGTTCCTCAGACTGGATGATAATCTCAACTGTTCTGTCTTCAAGTTCACAACTTATTTCTTCTGTCTGCTCAAATCTTCTATTGAACCTCTCTAGTGAATTTTTAAATTTCAGATTGTACTTTTCATCTCTGGAATTCTTACTTGATTTCTTTAAAAACCTATTATCTTTTTATTGATATTCTCTATTCAAAGAGACATTGTTTTTCTTTTTTCTTTTTCTTTTTTGTCCCTGCTCTTTGTCCAAGTAGTTTAGCTTTTTAAGTATATTTAAGACAGTTGATTTAAAGTCATAGTCTAGTAAGGCTAATGGTTGGACTTCCTCAGGAACCATTTCTATTTATTTATTTATTTATTCGTTCATTTATTCATTCATTCATTCATTCACTTGTCCATTTTCCCTGTGAATGTTCCAGGCTTTCTTGTTTCTTGGCATGCCTCATACTTTTTGGTAAAAACAAGACACTTTTAATATTATGATATCATAATTATTGAAATAAGGCTATCTCCTCTCCCCCAGGTTTGTTGTTGCTGCATGTTATGGGCTGTTGTTGATTTAGTCATTATATGTATTCCTTTTCTAAAATCTGTATTCTTTATTTGGCCTCTGAAATTTGTGCTTTATTAGTACAGGGACAGCTATTGCTTTTGAGTTTCCATGAATGGAGAATAGATATTCTTCCATCCATTGCAGAATTGGCTTTGTGTTGGGGTACTCTTTTAAAGCTTAGCTAGTTCATTTACAACACTTCCTGTAAGCATAGACCTGAAGGTCAGCCAGAGGGGAAAGCAAAAGCTTAGGATTTTCTGAGGTGTTTTCTAAGCATGCATGAAGCCCTGGCATGTACATGGTATTTCTTACAGCCCAGTATACATAGGAGGTGGTAAAAGCCCTTTCCCCTGGTATATCTTCCCAACCTTTTTCTTCCTAGGCCTGGTGGTCTGTCTATTGCTTTTGCTGATTGTTATCCCTTGCCCCAGGATACTACAGTCAATATTTTTGCCTTTAAGTGCTTTGGACACATACAGTCCAGGAGGTTGCCCCACTTCTTGGAATGCTATAAGTCAAGTGAAGCAAAGGCAAGTTCTTGTGCTGATGTTTCAGGGATCCACCCACCAGGCTAGAGTAGCATTACAGTTCTTTGCGGATAATTGTCTGTTTAGTTACCTCAGGCTCTAACAACATGCACCAGGAGAATGGGTTGCCACCTTCATAACCACCACTGGTCTGGGCAGTAGTTGGGAGGAAGAGGGGCTATTTCCAATACTACTACATTTCCCCCCCAAAAAAACACAGTGGCTCCCTTCTTCTGAAGCTTCTTCCTGGTTGTTGTAACTTTTTGACTAGATTCCAGAGTTTTGCCAAGGTTGATTCTGGCAGCTTTTGTGAGCTTATTAGTTGCTTTCACAGAGAAAGACGGATCTGGAGTTTTCTACTCTGCCTTCTTTGGTTGTTTAATATATTTTTAACCTCAGCTGTACATGATTTAATATAAAATATTGTTTAATAATTACTGTCACCATTGGAATGCTCAGTAAGTCTCTGCTTTTGAAATGTTTTCCCTTTATTTTTCATTCTTAGTTCTATATTCTTTATTTGTGTATAGATCTTCATGTTAAAATCCTCAATGTATGCCTTCCAAGTCATTGGATATACATTTATCTACATATACAGGAAACCCTGAAAATTCATACTTTTAAAAATAGCACCCCCCCCCAAATAACCCCGGCAGTTTTCTTCCTATTTTCCACTGAGTGGCAGGAATACACAGTTCATCAAAGATTCCTGACACATTGTAGTAGGGTTTTTGACTTTGCTTCATCATTGTTCTTGATCCTGGAAAATCATAGTCGTCTTGGAATATATCTTTGCTTATAGCACATTATTTTTTTTCTAGGTCAGGGCAGGAACTGCAGCCTCAGAGGTATTTTTACATCTCAAGACTTCTTGGGAAATGAGGGCTTTTAACTTTCATCTACACAGCAAGGACAAGTACGGGAATCTGGAGTGGTCACAGAAGAATGCAGAAATCCAGTCTGGTGTCAGATTATGCAAGTTATTTTAGGGCATGCCAGGAAGATTGGGCTAGCCCATGCAGCTCTGTGGAGGATGGCATCTAGCTGGGAGAAGTTTGAGGCTGAGACCAAAGAGGGGGCAATGCCACTGTGCAGCTGAGAGGGAATGAAAGGAACTGACAAAGAACAGAACACAGAAAAAGGAACCCTGGGGAAACTGAGGGAGTCTCTAGGTTGTTGCCAACAATTAGAGATTTTCTGCAAGTTCAGAAACATGATAACTAAACTGTCAAAGAGTGGCTGCACATGCCACAGCTTAAAATCTCCAAAACTTCACCCAACTGTTAGGGACAGGTCCACAACCACCAGCTTCATTATAGGCACCATTACCATAGGTTGAGAGGTTCACGGCTAGAAGGGATCATTTCAGTTAGACACACTGATACTGATGACTGCTGAGTATCAGGTGTTCTACTGGAGGCTAGGAGTAGGATTGCGAAAAAAAAACTCATTTTCTAACCCAACAAGTTGGCTATAAGGTTAGGAGGCATCTTTAGCTTGAAGGCCCCCTGTGTCTACTTCAACATTCTCATAACGCAGAGGACCTCTCAGTAAAATTCTGACATGGGTAATTTGTGTCTTCTTTCTTCTTCTCTCAGACCACATAACAACATGCAAACTTAATTTTCTTTGCTAATTACATGCACAGTTTTCCTACATGTGCTTTGTATGATTTTTCAGGGTCTCTGAAATAACTCAGGAAAATTAGACCATAAAATCAATGAATACGATTTTGAATGCCTGGTTTTCCTTTTGTAAAGTATAATGTGCCACAATTAGATAAAAATGTCATTTTAACTTTTAGCCCCTGTTGGTACCAATCATAATTATTATTTTGCTAATTTGTATTTAGTTGTAGAAAAGAAAAACATACAGTGACTTGGCTCCAGGAGAAAAGGTAATGCAGATGGAAGAAAATGCACATGCCATTTAAATCCAGCTGTTGTTAATTTGAAATCCTTGAGTGTGGGAACAAATGATTTGCAGTCATTAAAGTCTCAGATTTCAATCCATTACAGCAGAATTCCAGTGTGAGCTTCAAACGACCAAGGGAAAGTCTATAAGGGGAATTAGGATTATGCCAAAACATTTGTAATGTTGGACATAGGCAAATTCCCAGAGAACAATTGTAGCTTCTTAAGTAATTCTTTCTCTCTGAAGGACCTTAATTTAGACCATTTTTTCTGTAAAGAGTCAATGCTTTTAAAGTTAAGAAGGAGGAATTGTAATTGAAAAAGTACAGGATCAATAGGAATGGTAAAAATGGAAAGATAAGCCAAAATTAAATATCACAATGTGATCAAAGCATACAATTTTTCCAAGTCTTTTAAGTGATAGTTCTGGGTCATCTGAATGCCAAGGCCAAGTTCACCCAATTAGCCAGCAGCATTTTGCAAAATGTTCCTCCTCTTTCCTTCTATATTTGCAGAGACTTAAAGTACATTATTTGACTCGAAACTGTGGTCCTTCATGGAAGGGGACACCAGGACCAGCCTCTCAAGTCAGACCCATTCATTGGAGTGGGGCAGGTTGCCTACAACTTGCAGATGTTGGTGACTTGTGCATCTTGAGTGCTGGGCCCAGAGTGTTGATAAAGGAGAATGCAGTGTTTTCAGAGATCTGACTTTATGACACTGTTTTGGGCCTGACCGGAAGGTAAAATGTCTATATTTTATTTTATTTAAATTTATTTATTTATTATAGAGTTGTGGGGTACAAGTGAGGATTTGCTACATAAGTAGTAGGTAAAGTTTGGGCTTCTAGGTAGCCCTCACTCCCTCTGGTAGTGGATCAGGTACCTTTTGTGTTGTCATGTGTTCCCCCATCCCCCTTCCTCCCTCCCTTAGCAGTGCCCAGCGACTGCCTAGCTCACCCTTGTGCTAATGTGACTAGTGATCAGGGCCTAGTTATAAGCAAGAATATGTAGTATTCAGTTTTTTTGTTTCTGTAATAGTTCACCTAGTATGATGGTCTCCAACTGCATCCAAGTTACTGTGAAGGAAATGATTTTGTTCTCCTTTATGGCTATGTAATACTTCATCAGGTATATGTACCACTTTTTTTGATCAGGAAATCAGGGGTATCTAAATAGGAAAAGAGGAAGTTAAGCTGTCCCTTTTTTGTGGACAACATGATTCTATACCTAGAAAGTACTAGGGAGTCAAAAGCTTTCCTGCACTAATAAACTGGTAAAGACACAGGTTACAAAGTCAATGCTCAAAAGACAGTTGCATATCTATATACCAGCAACAAGCAGGTGAAGAACCAAATAAGAAACACAATCTCATTCACACTAGCCACCAAAAATTAAAATAAAATAAGATAAAATGCCTTGGTGTCCACCTAACCAGGCAAGCGAAAGACCTTTAAAATGAGAACTAAAATATGCTGCTCGAAGAAATCAAGGATGACACAGACAAATGGAAAAACATCTCATGCTCATAGATTGGAAGAATCATAGGCATGCACTCCTATGTTTATGCATTTGTTCAACAATGTGTTGAAGGTGTACTCTGTGTATCTTCTAGGGAAACAATGGCAGACACAACTGTAGCCCTGTTTTCATCAAGCTTACACTCTGAGAGTGAGAAAGCAGAACATAAACATGAAGTCAAATGGATACTTAAGATATTTTCAGAAGTGACTCATGAGAAGAAGTCAGACACCTGCCAAACTGCTGGGAAGAGCATTTTAAGCAGAGGGAATGCAATGCTGAAGACCCTACACAAGGCAATCTACGGATTAAATGCAATAACCATCAAATTACTAACATCTTTTCTCACAGACCTGGAAACGACAATACAGAAATTCACAGGGAAACAAAAAAGAGTATGAATAGCCAAACCTCAGCAAAAGGAACCAAGTGGGAGGTATCACACTTCCAGACTTTCAATTTTATTACGAAGTTACAATAGCCAAGACAGCATGGTAAAAGAAAAAAAAAAAGAAAGAAAACAGGGCTGCAATGGTGTTTGCCATTGTTTCGCTACAAGGTGCACAGAACACACCTTCAACACTTCGTTGAAACAAGTGCAGGAACATAGGAGTACCTGCCCCTTGTCAACGGCTTGATGGTGAGTTTTCCCCACTTCATAGATTAGGAAACTGAGGTTCAGGAAAAGTCACAAACTGACATTAGCTCCAGTTTAAAAAGCTGAAATTTGCATGCCCCATTTCCATGCAGTTTCTGCTGTACCTCCTGAAAAAAGCAGCTTAAGACAGGTGTCTTTATTCAATCTACTTTCACTGGGCAGCAGGGCTAGTTGCATGTTTTTACTACTGTGAAAAGTGCAGTAATAAACTTGTGTTTGCAGGTCTTTTTGATAGAGGACTTTATGTTCCTCTGGGTGTATTCCCAAGTGAGGGATCCCTGGATTATATGGAAACTCATTTTTTTAGTTATTTAAAAAATCCCCACACTGCTTTCCATAGAGGTTGAACACTGTAGACATGTTTGCTTTTCTCCACCGTCACGCCATCACCTGCTGTTTTTTGACTTTTTAATGATAGCCATCCGGTATCTCACTGTAATTTTTATTTGCATTTCTCTGAGGATTAATGAGACTGGGCATGTTTTCATGGGTCTATTGGCTCTTGTATATCATCTTTAGAGAAATGTCTGTTCATGTCTTTTGACTACTTTTTAATGGAGCTATTTGTTTTTTCCTTTCACTTCATTTGAGATTTTTATAGATCTCGGATGTTAGTCCTTTGTCAGATATGTATATATATTTACATATATTTTTCCCATTCTGTGGATTATCTCTTTACTCTCTTGATGGTTTCTTTTGTTGTGCAAAAGCTTTTCAGCTTGATGAGGTCCAATCTGTCTATCTTAACTTTTGCAGCATTTGCTTTTGGGGACTTGGTCATGAATTCATTGCCTATTCTGATGTCCAGAAGGGTGTTTCCTACATTTTCTTCTAGGATTCTTATAATTTTAGGTTTAGTGTTTTAGTCCTTGATCCATTTTGAGTTGATTTCTGTATATGGTGATAAGTAGGGGTCCAGTTTCATTTTTCTGCATATGGTTAGCCATTTTCCCCAACACCATTTGCTAAATATGGTTTCCTTTCTTTGCCAAACTGGTAGGAAGAGCATTTTAAGCACAGGGAACGCAAAGCTGAAGGCTGTGAGGTGAAAATAAATTTAGAATAAACTTAGGTTAGGTCAGTGGTCCCTGGGGCCTTCTAAAACTCTAAGTTCTGGGTTCCAGTGCCAGAGGTTCTGACTCAGTAGATCTAGGTTTGGGTCTGAAAATCTGTCGTCTTCATTGGGTTCCCTGGTGTTGTTATTGTTGCTGGTTTGGGGTCCACATGTCCAGAAGCTCTAGGTTAGAGGGAAAAACAGAAATCGTGGGGTTGAGTCAGACGGGGCAGGTAAAGAGCAGGGTAGGGAGACTCAGAGGGAGGGTCTTGTACAGTAAAGAGTTTGGGTTTTATTGGTTGAGGTGAGAAGCCATTAGAAAGATTACCCTGGCACTTTGTGGAGGATGTTTCACAGTGAGGAGGCAGGGAGATTGGTTAAGAGGCTCTTGCAGTGGTCCAGGCCAGCTATTAGGAAGGTTTGGGCTAGTAGTAGCAGTGGAAATAGTCTGTTCAGTTATTTTTTGGAAGTAGAGGTGTCAGGTTTGCTGATGAATAGATGAAAATCTAGCCACGGATGATGACCATACATGGGACTTGAGCATCTTGCATCTGGTTAAATGTAGCTACAAACCATTGACCGTCGTGTAGTGGAGATAGGGAGAGGCTAGGTCTTATCTGTTTTCCCTCTCTCAACCATGGCATATAATAAGAGCAAGACATTCAAGATATGGTACAGTGAATCAATCAAGTGTAGCAGGTTGGACTAATACATGCCTGGACTGGGCACTTCTCCTTTCTGAGATACCTGCCTGCAGGTGGAGGAAACTTCTGGGGAGTTCTATTTGACAAGTTAGTCTTTCCCATGTGATTCGATGATTGGGACCTTCCTTTGGCAAACTCTGCCCTTTCTGCTGTAATATTTCCTTCTCACATTGGAACAAACTGTCTAGAAATCAGTGTTCTGTTGGATACACAGCTCCAATCTGGAATTCTGTCTTTACTTTCTTCTTCAAGGCTGCAGGCATATTACTTAACTGTGTCATTTTATTTGAAAAAATGGAAATAAGAGTGTCATTTTATACAGCTTTTTGAAGATGAAGTGAGATGAAGCATGTGGATAATCTTTCAATCTAAAGGACTATGTGAAAATAGGTTGTTTTATTTTTATCAGTGCTTCCATTAGGATGTTGCAAAAGTGCTTGATGATTGCAAATAACTCTATAAATGGAAGATCTTGCTATGTGTTTATAAAATTTTCAGCCCAACTCACGAACTCTTGACTTTGGACTGTTTCTGTGTTTCATAGTTCACACATGCCTCGTCAGACAAATTGTCTGGTAGATTTGAGTTTTTGCCATGGGTAATGAGTCGTTTCTGGAGCACGGAACAATGCTATCTTGGGTTTCACATTCCTTTGATTCAGCCAGGATCTTTCCTGAGGACTAGGAAAAGAGGTAGTTCTAAATGCACAGGAATTCTGGTATTGATATAGCCTTGGCATTCCAGGAAAAATTCACCAAATTAAGACAATAACTGTGGTAGAGGGTTTGCACAATTTTTTATTGGTCCAATTGCTATAATTCTGGAGACAGTTTATTCAAATCTGAAAATAATTTCAGGAGTTGGTTTGTAAAACAAAATGTAGCAGCATGTGAACCTCATTGGACTTGGGAAACAGGAATCACAAAACCTATGAATTCTCTGTTTATTATGGAGGGATCAAGTCTGGATGGTAAATATAGGAGAACACACAATACAGTCAGAATCTCACATGATGCTCTGGGAAACCAACCTTCACCACAGCTGCCTTCATTTTGAAATTCTTGTTTCCCTGATCTATTGTAGCAAAACTGTCTAACATTATGATAACCACCCTTTACTGAAACTTACCATACGCCTGTGGTGGCCACTATGTTGAGCTCTTTCCATTCTACTTGCTGTTTTCTCCAGATTATTTGTAATCCTAGCATTAACAATGTGAGTTAGGGGTTAGGACAATCCTCTTTTCATAGTTGAGCAAACAGAGGCTTAAAGAAGTTGAAGAGTTTTTTCAAAGTCTGTTGCTAGTGAGACAGGGGGGCAGGATTTACTTTGGTCTGCCTCAATCAAACCTCTGGGATCTAGGCAGTGGGATACAGGTGAAATGTTTATTTTCTTCTTGGTATGGCACATCTCTCCGGAGCTAGAAACCTGTGAATGACTACATTTTACAACATCGGACTTTCGGCAGTGCCTGTGGCAGTGGAGACAGCAGGAAGAGTTTCCTTGCTTAAGGTTTTCCTTGAAGACTATACCTTGGACCCTTGAATCTTGACCTCTTCTCCAAGAGCTTTGGCTGTGGGATCCATTGGGAAACATGTTTCTTCAGATATGCAGGCATATGCAATGCCACATAGAATCTTGGAATCGGTATCTTTGAGTCTTAGAGTTGGTGTATACAAAAACTATCAGAGACCCTCCTCATTTCAGTTGTTTGTTTGTTTGTTTTTACTTTTTAGCTCAGTCCTTGACAACCTCCAAGATTGGAGACTTGGTATTCATACGGAAATCCTTTTAAACTATGGATGGCTCAAATTCTCTAAAGCTCTTTTAATGATTTTCCATTCTTGGTCATCTTTCTCCATTTTGTGTTTTATTTTATTAAATAGAGGTGTTTTTCGCCTATTCTGATAAATCTGTTATCTGACTCTATTTGATTATTGTTTGAGTGCTCATTAAAAAAAATAATGCTACCTCATATTCTTGGTTATTGTTTTTTGATTAAGTGATGAACCTTGTATTATGAAAAATTGTGGCCCAGTATATGCTGTCTTCTTCCTGAGATGTAAATGTTTGCTTTCAGTGGGCAAATTTTGACAAAAATTACCTTGAATCAAGTGAATCTCCTCAGGGTTTGAGATGATTGGAAACTGTATTTCAGTTCCTTTAGAGCCCATTTCCACTTCTACACTTGCTTCTTGGTTTTCCTGGGACCTTATTCAAGGCCCGGGTCATTTTCTTCTCACCTGTCAAACACTGTGAGTTTATTGAGTGCTGTGCTCAGCTTCTCAGCCTTTAATGAACTATTCTTGAATAAGCAGGTGGCCCCAAATGTCGTTCTTATCACTTTAGGCTTACCTTTCCCCCCATATCCTGGCCCCATAATACTTACTGTAGGTTCTCTGATGCCTTCCAGCAGAATGAAAACAAAAACCAAAAAACAAACAAATTATCCTGTTCATCTTCTCTGTTTTGGCTCCATGGAAGGGATGGCTCAAATCACCCAATCTGGTATTATTAGCAATCTCTAACAAGGTTGACACATTTTTGAATATGTGACCATGATGCTGAGTGGGGTGTGGTGCAAAACTTGTGGAGTCTTTGACTTGTTTCTAAAATGAAATTTAGAGTGTCCAGCAAAGTTTTGAAACAAAGTTTATTAGTGAGGAAAAGAGAAGAAGGAAGACTCATGGCAGAAAGATCTGCCATGGGCAAGTTTTTTAATGAAGAAAAACTGGGCTTTTGCTCTCAATTCCAAACTAGATATAGCTACCTAGTTATTGATATGCTAAGGGGTGGAGTCCAGGTAACCTTGGCTCTAGAACGTTTGACATCTCTGGGCTCCTGATGAGAGCAGTAAAGCGTCTTTTCTTGACCACATTGTTTCCCACAGGAGACCTGCCAGATGTTTCCAATTCACAAGTTCCTTAACTAAAAGGTGGTCTTATTGTCATTTCCAAGACTTTGATCAGTTAAGGGGTGGTCTAAGTTTCTTAGTGATTATTATGATAAACCATGAAATGAAAAGTTGGGTTGTTCTAATCTTGCATCTGATGGGGTTTCCTTTTGATTTGCTGAGGGGGTGGTGTAGGCAGCCAGCTTGGCCTGAAGTAAAATGTAATTTTAAAAATGTCTGAACACTTCCTAAAACCTGTCTATGGGGAACTTATCTCTTTATGTCTAACCTGTGCTAGCTATCTGCCACAACCCTAAGATGTAATCTGAGTTTTTCTTAAGGTCTTGCTGAAATGCTAAACATTTTTGAACAATAATGAAGACTATTTGTGCAGTTTTAAAATAATGTATTACCTTTAGTATCGAAATTAGATATTGAGAATCCCTTTTCAATTTTTCCAGGCAAAATAGGATTTAAAGCTTATTTATTTATTTATTTATTTATTAATCAATCATTTATTTTGAGGTGGGGTCCCACTCAGTTGCCCAAGCTGGACCGCCATGGCATAATCATGGCTCATCAAAGTTTCCACATCCTGGGATCAGAGCGATTCTTCACCTCAGCCTCTGAAGTAGCTGGGATTATAGGTGCATGCCACCATGCCCAGCTAGTTATTTTTATTTTTTTTTGTAGCGATTAGGTCTTGCTATGTTGCCTAAGCTGGTCTCAAATTCTGAACTCAAGCGATCCTCTTGCCTTGGCCCCCAAAGTGCTGGGATTATAGATGTGAGCCACCACGCCCGGCAGGAGTTAAAACATTTAAAAATAGAACTATGTATACACACACGCAACCATGTAAAGACAAGGAAAAACGAAAAAAAGAAAAACACAAAAATATTTTCAATGGAAGGGGAAGAATTCTCCCGCGGTGCATTGCTTCTCACCCCACCTGTTGACATCCTTTTTACTTAAGGCTCTGATTAGCTGGTTTGGCCCACTCTTCTTCACTGGACACGTAGCCTCCATATTTTTCCTCACCTCCTCTGGGGAGCTAAGTTCAGAACATTTATGATTATTTTCCCCTTGTAGGTAAGATATGGCTAAAAATAACATGCACCTTTACTTTGTCTGTCACCTCTGATTGTTTCATTTTTCTCCCCTCTGCAAAGGATGTGTAAAGCAGGTGTCCTTTAGTGCAGGCTCTACCCCAGGGCTCTGCAAACATGACTCCTCTGCCGGTCTGTGAACTATGAGTGCTGCTTCATAGTGAAGTATGTGAAGAAAAGGAAAGCACACATTCGAAACTTTGCTGGACGTTTTCATGGTCACTGCAGCCATGTGCATCAGTTTGTATTTTAAACAAGTATTGGCTTGTGATGCCTTGGAAAATTTTTATAAGAAAGTACTTCAGCTCAGGCAGTTTGAGAAACGCTGGTTGGTGGTTGCTGGTTGGCTTTTGGGCCATTGAAAGTGAGTCTGGGCAGCGTGATCCTGAGTCTCAGGCAGAAGAGCCCAGGTCTGGAAGTCAGAGGTGCCTCTGCCCCACCACTGAATTCACTGTCAGTTGAGAGAAAATAAAGAGATCATGCACCTCAGGCTTCTCTTCCAAAGGAGACAGGAAAAGACAGGTAGAGCTAGTGCCTCATCACCTTCTTCGTTTTCTCATGTTTATTCAAAGAGTTTACTTACTTTCTTTTAAAATGATGCTCTCTTACAAAATCCAGTTCATTTTGTAGTTGAAATTCTGTACATAAAAACATGGAGAAAAAATGGAACATGTGCCCCCCATGGGGAAAAACCCCAAATATCAGCAACCCTCTCTCCTTTATTAAGTGGTGTTAACAGTGTGATCTGTGTCTGCCGTCTACACCATGGAAGGTCATGTTTTCCCTGACACATCCACCCATGGGCAGGTACTTTTGATTGGCTTGAACTCCACTTCAGAGATAGGCTGTGATGAATCTAAGGCAGCAACAGCAGCATCATAATCACTGGATAACTTGTCAGAAATGCAAATTCTTGGCCCCTCCCCAACACTAGGAATCTGAAACTTTGGAGGTGGAACCCAGCAATCTGTGTTTTATCAAACTCTTGAGGTGAGACTTATGCACACACAACTTTGAACATATCCCTCTGATCCCTGGCCTACGGCAATCATGGTGATCCCACCAGTGTTTGTTTCTTGGGGCTGCCAAAACAAAGTTCCATGGACTGGATAGCTTCAACAACAAATATGTATCTCTCATGGTTCTGGAGGCAGGAAGTCTGGACTGGTTTTTTCTGAGACTATGAGGAAAGGGTCTGTTCCAGGCCTCTATCCTTGACTTGTAGATGGCCGTCTTCTCACTGTCTCTTCACACTGTCTTCCTTTAAGTATATCTAGGTCCAAACTTCCCCATTTTATAAGGGCAATATGAAAGTCACATTGAATTAGTGCCCACCTTCATGATTTTATCTTAACTAATCACATCTGCAGCGACACTATTTCTAGAAAAGGTTACACTCTGAGGTATTGGCGATTAGAATTCAATATCTGAATTTTGAGGGGACACAGAATCTTTAAGGATCTCTGAGTTCTTGGAACAACAATTCTCAAACTACTCACTCTTTGGGACTTATTGTTAAATGCCCTAAGAGAATTTATTCTATACAACGGTTTGAGTGGTGTTCTTAGGAATTGGCCACTAAAATCACCTGCCCACACAAGCATATCATATAGATGCAAGTATTTTATAAACTCGTGTGAGCCCAGTATGCTATTTTATGTTTTGGCTTTCTTTTTTATTTAGCAACACATTACATACATTTGTTCAAGTTAATAGATTATTTTTTGGTTTGAGGACTGAACAGAAACTAGAAAGTCCATGCATCCCATGAAATAATATACACATTTTGGCATATGTACCCATAGACTGAAGGTGTGTGTTTCTGATTTTGACGCCAAACTTAAAATCCACTGTTCTCTAATATTGTGAGACCATACCATAATTTACTCAAAATTTTTTGTTTAGTTTGGATAATTCATGTTCATTTTTTCTATTAAAATTACAACTGGTCAATTTTTATCTAAATGTGATGCTGCATTTGGTAAATACTTCTGATAATATCCTGAGGAAAAATTTCTAAAAATGTAAATGTGCAATGAAAGATATGCTTGAGTTTAAGGCTTTGGATGTAGCATGAAGAAATTTTATGCAGAGAGCATGGGCCAATTTGTGTTCCTTTAAACAAATATTATGTGTGAATGCATTTTTATTTTTAAACATGTTGGACTTTATTCTTTTTTCAGTCTATGCCAACTCAGCTAAATAAAAAGAATCTCATTTTTATGTGCATTTCTTGATTAAGTAAATCTCAAATTCTCCTGTGTGTGCTGGCACAGAAAGAGCCTATTTCTTCACTTTACCTATGATTCTGCTAGATCATTTATCTTTTCCATCTTAATTTCTGAGAGTTTTTTGTACATCAAACATTAACCACAAATGTGCATCAAAAATATATTTTTTCTTTTTGTTTTCAATTTTAATTTTGCTGCCTTGGTAACATGCAAGATTTGGTTTTATGATTTTTACTTTTTGAAAAAAATGCTTCAAAAAGGCATGTCCCAGTCCTTATAGTACAGATAATTTTTAAAAAATCATTTGACTATTTGACAAAACTACTCAATTACTTTATTAAATCATGTTTGAACAAAAATGTATGAGAAAAGTTCCAGTAGATTTCCATAAATTTCTTTTGAATCATACCTCTTTGGACCTCATAAGCATCTGCTACAATAAAACCTTGACACTCTTAATAAGTTCTTAATAAAATAAATAAA
Source organism: Carlito syrichta (assembly GCF_000164805.1). NCBI lineage: Eukaryota > Metazoa > Chordata > Mammalia > Primates > Tarsiidae > Carlito > Carlito syrichta. The sequence goes on from NW_007248813.1 coordinate 248,708, forward strand.
ATCATCACCCCACTAGTAGGTTATTTGATGCAACTCCATTACACTGAAGACACTTCACTTCTATCAAGCAAATCAGGTGATTTAAAGTGGGAAACATCGGACTTCCATAGTGACAGAAGATCCGGTTTGTTATTGGAAAGATCATTTCTGTTCAAATATGTTGTCAACCAAAGATCCTATGAGATGTGCTTTGTCGAGAAGCACTCATTGTGGATGTCCATTTTCAAACTTTTCCATCGTAGATCTCCCAACAGAGCAGAATCTTGGGGGGACTTTAGGCAAAAGAGGGAATGATCCCAAAGGATAGATCAAATGTGAACGTTTTGGGAGGTATGTGCACAGATATACACAGATATGTAGATATGCTGCATGTGTGTGTATATGCACACACATATGTGGAGATATCACATTATGATTTTCTCTATAAAATGTTTTTTGAAGCAGAGTAAGGATCCATGTTTTGTTCACTTCTTCCATCGGCATCTGGTAGAGCACTTGGCTCAGAAGAAGTTTTCCACAGATGATGATGGAATCAATGAATAAAACCGGCATAAAAAAGAATTTACATGGTTACAAAATATAATATCAAGTATTTATAGTTTATAAAATCTTTGAATGCAATTGAGTGAGGCCCTTCCGTGGCAAGAGGAGAGAGGACTCTCCTGATCTTGCAATGTGAGGTTTTTGCCTCTTACTGGAGCGGCTGCCTCTCTAATAGCCATCAACCAGCTCACAGAGCAAAGACACCAATATGTGAACTGTTTGTGTCACCAGTGAGCTCCGCTGAGCACTGAGCCTGCTGTCAGTGTAGACACGCTTTCCATGTTACCTTGGGCAAATCACTTTGTGTCTTTGGTCCTATTATGCACACACATTCACACACAATTTAAGAGATCAGTTGACCTCTTTTGCCTAATGTATTTAATCAACTATAAGGTTGAGTGAAATGGAATGCAAAAGTAATTTTTCAATAATAATGGGCAATCCCTAGTTTTCCCTGGTGAACCAAGGAAACAAAACAAATCATAATCCTGGTTTGTTAAGTTGCTGCCTGCTACTAATAGCAGCCAGATTTTTTATTTCCCTTATCAGCTGAAGCTCAAACTGCTACCATTTTTCTTGAAGAGAACTTCAAACCAAGTGGTTTGATTATAATTCTTTGTTTTTTTTTTAATGGAATTTTCTTCAGTGGAAGTGTTGGTTTTAAGCTGCCAAAAAAGCATGCCCAAAATTATTTTTTTAGGTATCTCTAAGTTGAAGCATCTATAATATATAAGCTTAGGAAAAAGAGTCACATTTTAGTATAAACTGGGCTCTATACTTAGTGCATGTGGCATGTGGAGATTTCTCCAGAGCTGCTCATCTGGGGAGCCAGTTCTGCAGTTCTTTCAGGAAGCAATACAATACATACTCCATGATCCTCTATCTGACTTTATTCCAAATGTTTCTACAAACTCCTGAGCTTGGGCTGTCTCAGAGGCCAAAAGCAATTTGTGAGGCCATTCCTGGGATTTGTGATGGAGTCGAGATGAATGAGTTCAACAGCTCGGTCTTGCGTTCTTCTACGGTTGCCATTCCTCACACTTTGTTGTTAGGCTCACATACTTCTTTATTTCTTTCTGTTGCATTTCACGGTTTTCCTTCCCACCATTGACTGGCCCATGAGATAAATTCAAACCAGCTTTCCAAAAGACATTTATTTATTTTGTTTTTTGAGCTGGAGTCTCACTCTGTCGCCCACATTGGAGTGCAGTGGCCGCTCCCGGCCACCGCAGCCTCGACCTGCTGGGCTCCTGTGATCCTTCCACCTCAGCCTTCCAAGTAGCTGGAATTACAGGCATGTGCTACCACGCCCAGCTGATTTTTTTGATTTATTGTAGAGATGAGGTCTCACTGCCCAGGCGGGTCTCGAACCCGCGGGCTCAGGCAATCCACTCACCTCAGCCTCCCAAAGGCGCAGGATTACAGGCTGAGCCACCGAGCCCAGCTTCAAAAGACATTTATTGAGATTAGCGTTATGAACTCAATTCCTACCAGAGACCTAAGGCTTGGGGTAGGGAGACGTTTGCAGTGAAATGTCAGAATATATGAGGGGTAACTGCAGTGATATGAGGCATTTTGCAGGGTGGCTTCTGGGAATGTTCTGCGACTCTGAAAATAAAGCCTTTCATGGCTCTCCATCCCTTGCTATGAATATTTAGAAACTGTTTCTAAAGCACTTCCCTTAACAATCTACCAGCACCCAACTCCCTGGCTGTGTCCTTCAGGATTCATTTTAAATTCAGTAATTCTTTAACTAATTTGCCTGACTGTGTGAGTGCAGAGGATACAAGGAGTTCAAGGTTGTCTTGTCTTCTGTGAGCTTTTTTTCAGCCTAGTGACTAGAATTTTTTAAAAATAATATACATATATAGTCTATCTATTATCTATTTTTCTATTTATCATCTCTATCTCTTTATCATCTCTCTCTATCCATCTTTATCTATCTATCATTATCTATCTATCTATTATCTATCTATCATTATCTATCTATCTATCTATCTATCTATCTATCATCTATGTATCTGACCTTCTATCTCTATATTGACATGTGAAAAACTAAACAATTCTTGATGTGCAATAGAATTTCACACATCTCAGATTTAGGATTAACAAATCTTTTTGAAAAAAGTACCTTATAAGCTGAGTGGAACTGAGCAAGAGTTGTAGAGGTGACTGGACAGAGATAAGAGATTCCTTAACTGCATTTTCCTAGCTCCTCCTATATTGCATCCTTCAAACAGCTCCCTTGACCACATTTACAAAATTCATCCACACCTCCTACCTGCCTATCTGACCTCAGTTCCTTCCATCTCAACCTCCCGTCCCCACCTTTTCTCCCTGTTTTCCTGTTGCTTACATACATCTGCTGCATGACATAATGTTGTCACTTGCATGTCATGCTCAGGTTCCTTTCAAAGGAAAGCACTCTTTTATTCCCCCTAGGTCATCGACAGTTGACTATAATACATTTTTAATGATAATTGTTTTTTATGCTTTACCCATTGAAAACTCTGTTCTTTGATACTAAACTCTATGGAACTATCCCTTGACACTAATGCACTCAAAAATACAGACTTGAAAAAATAACATGCAGTAAAATATCCTTGTTGTGAGAAGTTAGTAAAGTGACCTAGAGTCCCATCCAGGTGCGAGTGTGGGTCTGAGTGCCTTGACACACTGGTTATGATGTGAATGAATGGTTGTACTTTCCCGTGCTCTTTGGTGACTCCAGTTTTCTATTCCCAACCAGAAGAAAATCTTTATTCTACACCACATGATGACGTATTTGGTGCTTTGCTTGCCACTCACTCTATTGAAAACAGAAATGCAACAGCCAGTGCTGAAACTCCTTAGCAGCACTGACTGGAAGCTGGTCATCCCAGTGATCCAGAATGTGGTGTTCTTATTAAGATGTTGGGATTATTATCATCTAGGTAGATACACCAGATTCAGAATTTTTTTCGTTACTTGAGAAACCTGAAAGTATATGCCTATTTAAACAAAATGGATGTAAGACACCAGGGCATGATGGGAAATGAGTGATAGGAGGAGTATAAAGCTCCTGTCTCCCTTTCCCTTGGACATTGTTGCTAGTAGCTTGTGTGTCATTAGACTTGTATCTTCAAGTCTTTCTATCCAGGGCTAGCCCAAAGCCTTCCAGGTTCACATTTGTGAATACTGGGGATATGGACCAGACCTGTAGCCCACTCTATGGGGCCAACTGGGGATCTATTTATACCAGAAGAGGTTGCTGTGATATTCCACATACCAGCCCTTGGTCTCCCACATACCATCGATTTGAATTGAAGCAAAACTATGCCAAGTTTATTTTCATTTGTTTTATTTTTTTAGAAAGTAGGATTTATTGAGAGGACAGAAAAGCTCCCACAGTGGGAGGGGATCCGAAGGGGTTGTCCTATGCCAAGTTTAACACTTTAGTTCCTTCATCTGCAAAGTGGAAAAGTTGAATCCCATGCTTCCTCAGAGGATTTCCAGCTTTTATTGGCATCATTGAGAAACAGGAAATATGTCATTGGATGTTGGAATTGCTAAGCCTAGAACTCCTTTGTTTTTGCTTCCATCTTGGGCTGAGGTGATGTTCTTAATATTGCAAATGAATATTCTTATACTAATTGTAAATATATGAGTCAAATTAAAGATTAAAAAATACATATTCTCATTTTGGAATCCCCTGGATTCACTTATACTTACAGTTTAAAGTGGGAAAAGCTTAAGGGTGGTTTAGTCCAATATCATCATTCACAGGTAAGGAAATTGGTACAGATAGAGGAGGCATGTCGTTCTCAAGGTCAAGGGCAGAGCCTAGAGAAGAAGTGTACCTGCAACTCTCAGTTCCCTGTATAGGAAAACCATAACATATTCCCTTAAATATTACCTATGCAATCCTTACAACAGCATATCCATGACATCTTTAAGAAGATCTTGCTCTTGTCCAGTGTACACCAAGGCCTAGAGGGGTTCAGTAATGTGCCCACACCTTCACTCACAAGTTGTCCATGAGACTCGGCTCTATTCCTATTTCTTTAGTCACTTCATTATCACTAAACGACATGCTTTCCTTAAAATGTGACTTTAAAATAGTTATACTTCTGCATCAGTGTTGTAATTTGCAGCTATAATTTGAGTTTCGATTACAAATTTCTTCCTCCTGTCATGACTGTCTGAAATTATCCAATTGTGTAAGCATGTAAAAAGCCATGGACGCATCCCTAAAGTCAAAATATGGTTTCCATTGGTTTGGAAAATGAAACATGTCCTTTAATTTGAGCCCATATGTAGAGCATAAACATTTGCTTCCCTTGAGCTGGCTTTCTTGGAATTCTCTCTCGAGTAATGTTCAACTCCAATTATATATGAATGCTTTTTTTTTTTTTTTTTTTAGTAGAATCTTTTGAAAGTTTAATTGGAACTGCAACTCTAAATGAACGAACTCCTGACTTCAAAGACTTTGGAAAATATGTAGTGAGGCCCAAATAGCAACTCATAATGAACTTAATTATGTGACAGGCCGGAAACAAAGGCATGGCCTGAGGGGCCCACTGGTGCAGCAGAGGCATATGAGGACATAAGCACCAGGATAAAAAGGGCTTGAAGTTTTTTTATTCACTGGGATCTATGTAGTTCAGACAGAACAACCCAAAAAGTGAACAAAAATCATTTAAAGTACTTTTCCTTGTCTTATGTGTTCTAGCCTCAAAGGGTGTAGCTAGAAGAGACATGATGGAAAACCTTCACGAGTCATCTCCCATTTTACGAATTCGAAACAAAAATCTGGAGAAAGGAAATGACTCACTTAGGCCTGCATCTTAAATCAATGCCCCAAGCAGAGCTCCTAGATTCTGATTCACTCTTCTGTCTCTGCTGTCCTGCAATTATCTCCTATTTATGTTAAACTCGCCCCAAATCTGAAGAGTTAACAGTCTTGAATCTCTTCTTGTTCCTTCAGATATATTCACGTGAAACAATTTTGGGGGTAAAAGGAGACTGGGGACAAAAAAGGAAAGACTTAGAGGGGTGTAAATCCAGCAAATTATTCAAACCCTTTTAGTCAGCTTTTTTCAGCTATCCTGTGATGACCACACATCCACTTTGCAAAGAAAGATGGGATTATGAAGTTATTTTTAAGCTATGGTGGCCCTGGAAAAATGTGAGGTGTGTGATGAATGGAACTGTAGTTTTCTAGGCTTTGGGGGAAAACAATGGAAAAAAACAGGTGGGCAGGTCATTGTGTGCCTCTTAGAGGATGCAGAACAGCCCACTCTGGCAGAAACTTCACTTGCATCACAGTTTGAGAGGCCGAGGAGAGAGGATTGCCTGAACCCAGGGGTTCGAGACCAGCCTGGGCAACTTGGGGAGACCTCGTGAACATGCATTAGTTAACAGAAAGCAGTTAAGAACGTAGATAGTGGATCCAAATGACTTGTATTTACATGCTGGCTCAGTATAACCTTACAAAAGCGACTTAACATTGCTAGATCTCAATTTCCTCTTCTGTAAAATGGAAATGATATGGTGTTCATCTTGGAGGGTTGACACAGGGATCACATGAATCAATACAAGTAAAGCATTTATAGCTCATGTGCTTAGAATACTAAACATTGTCAGCGGTAGTTGCCATATAGCACATCAGAATGTGTATGCATCTTTCTTTCTTGTCTATAAGTAGATTTAATATACACATCAAGTTCTACTGTCATATAGAGTGGTGGCAGCAAGCAAATCTAACTTGGTTTTTCAATATTTTTAGTGAAAATGAAGCCACTATACATAAATCGGGGAGGAAATCTGCACATAAAGGTGACAGCTGCAGACTGCTAGAACTAAGTAATTTCAGCTTATAGGAAGCACTTGGAGTGCAATCAGAGACTGACATAACTTCCCAACTGCAACAAAATTGCTTACAAGGAAAATAGTGGATACGATTCTGTAATAACTCTAGTACCTTCTCAGTGCTAGTGGAGTGAGAAGGGAAAGCCATAAGGTCAGATTCAAGAGTCTCTGGGAGTAGAAAACCTATTGAACAGGAGGCCGGGAGTGTCAGCTTCTTGTTCCTTTGGACTTGGGCAGGGCCTCTTACCAGTCTCTATTTGTTTATCTCCTACTTGATGTTTACCATAGAACTATGTACCTAGGACTCAAAAACCAGAGCAAAGTCACAGAACCAATAAAAATCCACTTTGGTATTAGAGAAGATGTTTCCATAAAAATAGATTGACTAAAATAAACTGTAGACAGTTTTAGGGTTCTTCAAGTTAAAAACCCCAATAAGATAAAAATAGAGTGGGCAATTTGGAGACGTTATCAGTCTGAGATTAGAAAGATGAAGTGGGATACTAAAAAATGCATCAAGCAGTGTATAGAAAATTTAATACAGCGGAAAATAAAATCACTGAAGTCAAGTATTAACAGTAAGTACTGAGTTAAAACAAATTTTAAAAATATTTCCTAAAATAGAAGATATATACTGTAGGACTAGTAATAGTGCTCCAAAATTCTGTATTTTACCAATACATGTTAAAATTTAGGAATTGAGAAAATATTCTTAATTTCTAATATAATAAAGAAAGAATATAACATGTAAGATTCCATTTTTCTCAGTGTAAGAGGGTTTTTTTCTCTCCTGCCTTTTACCCTAAATAAGAAACACTAAATCAAATAAATAATAGTTTCAAATTTTTTTAAAATATGAAATTTTCCACTAGTAAAATGTACAAAAGTTGCTTAATTTCCTCATTTCTTAAGAAGTAAAAAACAGCCGGACTCCGTGGCTCAGCCTGTAATCCCGTGCTTTGGGAGGCTGAGGTGAGGGGATTGCCTGAACCTGCGGGTTCGAGACTGCCTGGGCAACTTGGCGAGACCTCATCTCTACAATAAATCAAAAACTAGCTGGGCGTGGTAGTGCGCGCCTGTAGTTCCAGCTACTCGGAAGGCTGAGGCGGAAGAATCGCCGGAGACCAGCAGGTCGAGGCTGCGGTGCCCAAGAGCGGCCACTGCACTCCAGTCTGGGCAACAGAGAGACTCTAACTCAAAAAAAAAAGAAGTAAAAAACAGTGAAAATACAGGTAAAATAAAATCAGGTATAAATTTCCTTTTAAACATTGATTTCATTACTTGCCGTAAATTTTGGAATGTTGTGTTTTTCTTTTTACTTATCTCAAAGTGTTTTCTAAATTCCTTTGTAATTGTGTGTTGACCCATTAATAATTTAGGAGTACTACATTTATTACATTTTCACTTATATGTGAATTTACCAAATGTTCTTCTGTTAGTAAATTCTCATTTAATTCCATCGTGGTTGGAAAACATACTTTGTATAATTTAAATCATTTTCAATTTGTTGAGGCTTGTTTCATGACCTAACATGTGATCTATCCTGGAGAATATATTAAGTGCACTAGAGAAGAATTGTATTTTTCTGTTGTTGTGTGAGTATTCCATACATACCTGTTAGGACTGCAGTGTTATTCAAAGCTTCTTTATTTTTGTTGATTTCCTGACTAGTATTTTACTCATTATTGAAAATGGGGTGTTGAAATCCAAATATTATTGTTACATTGTTTACTTTCTTCATTTCTGTCAGTTTTTGATTCATGTATTTGGGGACTCTTTTTTTAGAGGAATATATGTTTATAATTATTATAGCTTCTGATGGATGGATATTTTATCCCTAAAAGTGTCCTTTGTCTCTAGTAAGAATTTTTGTGTTATTGTTTGTCTATTAACATAGCCACTTTCACTTTCTTTTGACTTTTTTTGCATGGCACATCATTTCCTATCCTTTTATTTTCAACCTATTTGTGTCATTAAATCTAAAGGTTTTTTTAAAGAGAGTATATAGACAGATAATTAAAAAAAAAATCTATTCTCCCAATCTCTGCCTTTTGATTAGGATGCTAATTTATTAACATGGATATTACTAATAAAGTAAAATTTAATTTTGCCATTTGCTATTTGTTTTCTTATGTCTTATGTCTTTTTTGTTCTTTTATTTCTAGATTCTTACCTTTTTTGTGTCAAATATTTTCTATTGTACTTTTTAAATTTTTTGTTGTTTCTTTTACTATATTTTTTGAGATTGCTCTTGGGATTATAATTAGATTCTTAATTTAAAATAATCTAGTTTGGTTAATAGCTTAAATTCATAGTAACTTAATTACAGTGGTGCACAAAACTTTGCTCCAATATGTATCTGCTTCATCTTCTGTGCTTTGTGATATGATTGTTGTGTAAATGGCATCTTAATAAAGCCTTCAGTGCAGTTTTATAATATTAGCTTTATGCATATGTCTTTTAAACAGATATTAGAAGAAAAGATTTGTAAACAAAAATATGTTTATATTGTCTTTCATAATTACTATGCAGTTATCTTTGCCAGTTACCCATTTTTTTCTCTGTGTGTATTTGAACTACTCTTAAGAGTTTTTTTATGTTAGTCTGAAGGATACCCTTCAGGCTAACATTCTCTCAGTTTTTGTTTATCTGAACATGTCTTAATTTCTTGACTTTTAAAAAAAAAGAATTTATATGAAAATAGAATTCTTGGTTAGCAGTATTTTTATTGCAACATTTTAATAACATTATTCCATTGCCTCTGGCTTCCATGATTTCTATGATGAATTAGTTATTAGTCCTATTGACATCCCTATCCATGACTGGTCACTCTTCTTTACTGCTTTCAGGGTTTTTTTGGTCTCTTATTTTTGTTAATTTTACCAATATGACTATGACTAATAAGAGTGATTGTCTTTGGGTTTATTCTACTTGTAACTTGTTGAGCTTCTTGAATGTGTAGATAAATATTTTTGATAACATTTGGGAAGATTTCAGTGACTATTTCTTCAAATATTTAGCTATCCTTCTCTCTTTTTTCTCATTCTGAAACTATCATAATTTATATATTGGTATGCTTGATGGTGTCTCACAGGTCTCTTAGAATCTGCTCTTTTTTTTCATTCTTTCCTCTTTTTACTTCTTAGTCTGGATAACCTCACTTGATTTGTCTTCAAGTTTTCTTGTTCTTTTTTCTGTTGCTCAGTTTGGCTATTGACCCCTATAGTGAATTTTATATTTCAGATATCATGCTGTTTGGCTCCAGATTTTCTATTTGGTTTCATGTTATAATTTATATTTCTTTATTTATATTCTCTATTTGGTGAGGCATTATTGCCATATTTTCTTTAATTCTTTAAATACAGTTTCCCTTAGTTCTTTGAACATATTTATAATAGCTAATTTAAAGTCTTTGAACACAAGTCTCATGCTTTTTATGAATATTGGGCATTTTGTATAATGTGATATAATAATTTATCAACTATTATAGCAACTTAGCAGATGCAATATCAGATTTCTCTACCCTCTTATGGTTTGTTTTTGCTGGTGCTGTTAGTTTTTTGTTCTGTTTTGTTGTTTTTCTTGTTGCTACTTATTTGTTTATTGACTTTTCTGGACTAATTCCATAGATTCTGTATTCCTTGTAGTGTGTTACCACTAAGTTCTTGGGTATTTTTTATTTTTTAATTTATTAAAGAAAAACTAGCTTCCTAGGGGTCATATCAGTGTCAATATGATTTATTGGTCAGTCAATGATTGATTAGATTTTTAAAAATGTTTTGCTTATATGTATTTTACACTTTGCCAAGGAAGTCTGTGTGAGAAAACCTGCCTTCAGACTTCAGGTATGTTATGACAGCTTTAGCTGCTACTTCCTGCTGGTGTAGAGCTTCAAGATGAACCAGAGGTGAGTGACTGGTTCCTTCTCCTTCCCTGGGGTTTTTCTGAACATGCGCATATCCTAGATAATGAGAAATATATTGGATTTCTCAAAGCTTTATATGATTTTCCAATATTTCTTTTTAAAATTTTCAGCCAGGCTCTTGTTTTTCCCCAACTATGCCATAGTATTAGGCAGCTGAGCTGTCTGCAGGAGTTTCCCATTGCTTTGGCAATGCCCTGTGAGTAGGTTCCCCATCCCCGCTGAACGGAGCTCTGAGTCAAGTCAAATAGTCACCACACTCAAAGGATATAGAATTTTGAGGGAGTTACAAATTTGGACTGATTGGGATCTTGGAACAATACTTTTCAGGAAGCTCCACAATGTTCACATTCATCCTTTGCATGCTTCTAGATTTTGGCTACCTCATGACTGCACCAGGGAGGGAAAGGGATAAGAAGAGCCCCAAGTTAAAATGTCACAGACTCTGCTGTCTTACAGAGGATTAGTAGTTTATTTTATTTATTTATATTTTTGCTTATTTTTAGTTAAGAAAGGTAGATTTATTAAAGAGAACATACATTGTGAAGGGCACAGGGGGCAGGACAGCAACAAATGTGTCTTCTGTCTGCTCCCTAGCAGTTTCTTTTAGATGGATGGTTTTTATTTTGTTCTGAATCTTGTTTAATGGCCAGCATTCTGAAATGGTTAATTTTATTTGTTTGGCTATATGTTGTTGTTATTGTTTTCATAAAAGGCAAGTTCATTAAGGTTTTCACTCTTCTATTCTGAAAGTCAATCTTAAGATTCAGTACTTTATAATTTAACAATATGGCAATTTACAAATAGACTATTAATAAATCACAGAAAGTTCTTTCTTTGTCTGATTTTTTTGAGTTGATATTCATTGTTATAAAAACCATCAGTGTCTATAACTTACTGAGACTATTAATATGACTAATATAACATGGGACTATGCAGTTATAGTCTCTCCTGGTTTATATCTGCCTAAAAATTTTAGTGATCATGATTATTAATTTTTACTAACATTCATTGTGCTGTATGGAATCTACAAAGGAGATTAAAAAATCTATTTATTGCCTTCAAAAGGCAAAGGTCTAAAGTTTAAAAATCTGTATTTAAATAAAAGTTGTCAGGGGAATTAGAAAATTCTTGACTCATGCAACTTTCAAGCTTCTGTATACCAAATGGAACCTGGGGTTATTTTATAAGAGTGAAAACATTTAATTCACTATAACTAAAGATATAAAAATGTCAAACAAAATGATCTATACTCTCAACATCCAGATAACTGCATGACATGGCATACATGTGTTTGAAGAATGTGAGCTGTACAGAAGTTTTAAACTTGTCCTTAAACCAAAGTCTCTTTCCCCAAAAGTAAGTGCTAGTAAGAATTTTTTGTGGAATTTTTTAGATTAGTATAAATATGCATATCAGTATATATTGCAATACTATATATGTATGTATTTCTTTATTAAGAGGAAAACACAAGGAACAATAAACTAAAATCTGTTTCATTCTCGTATTCTGCTGTAAAGAAACAAAATGTTCTGGCTATAAAGTAGAACTAATGTTGAATGGAAGGGAAACTATTAAACAACCACCTTCTGTACTTAATGATAGAACAAAATGTATACTTTTGTTCTCAACAGAAATAAAAAGAAGATCTCCGTAAATGTACAGTTACTTGATGATAACCAAATTACTACAGATATTGGTGAGTTCTCTCCTCCTCAGTCATAGGGTAGTCTCTGTTCTCAGAGCAGCAGTTCTCAAATGTTTTGGTCTTAGAATCCCCTATATTCATAAAAATGATTGAAGATCTCCCAAAGATCTCTTGTTTATGTGAGTTTTATCTGTTAACGTTTGTTACACAAAAAATTAGAACTGAGATTTTAAATTATTAAAGTTGCAATAAACCCATTACACATACTGTGGAATAATAAGAAACATATATTTGGTCTCCACCCCTAGTTCCTGGCATAGAGCTTCTAAAACCCTTGCAATTTCCTGGGTGATAGGATCATCTTTTATTCTAATGAGGTGACTTGTTGGGCTTCTGGATGGGATCTGGTCACTAGAAAGACTAACCTATGATTAGAGGCTTGGAGCTTTCGGCCCCAGCCCTCAACCCCTAGGAAGGAAGAGATGGAGATTGAGTTAATGATCCATCATGCCTATTTGATGAAGGCCCCATAAAAATCCCTGAACAATGAGGTACCGGGAGCATCCAGACTGGTGAAAACATCCATGCACTGAGGGTGGTGCACTCCAACTCTGGGGGAGCAGCAGCTCCTGTGCTTGGGACCCTTCTGCACCATTCCCTGTGCATCTCTTCATCTGGCTGTCCATCTGTGTCCTTTACCGAATCCTTCACAATAAAGCAGTAAATGTAGGCAAAGTGTTTTCTTCAGTTCTGTGAGCTATTATAGTAAGTTACTGAACCTGATGAGGGACTGTGGGAACCTCTGATTTATAGCTGGTGAGCTGGTGGGTTGGAAGTATACGGTCACAACCTAGGGCTTAAGATTGATACCTCAAGTAGGGGATAGTCTTGTGGGGTTGGGCTGTTAACCTGTGGAATCTCTTCTCACTCTGCTTAAGGTCAGAACTGAACTGAACTTTGGGGCACTCAACTGGTGTTGGATAATTGTTTGATGAGAAACCTCCCCACATGTTTTGGTGATCAGAAGTGTTTCATGTTGAGTGTGCAGTGAGAGAAAAAGTTTGTTTTTCTTATTACACACAGATGTATGTAATGTTTTATTAATAAAAATACATTTCCTAAAACAAGTAATGACAAGTTACATTGTTTTATCTTTTTTCAAACCATCTTAATGTTTGGCTGAAAGACATTTTCAAATCTGCTTCTGCATGCAATCTTTTGTGATGTCAATTCAGGTGACCCGTGGAAACTTCTGCTGTTAATTCAATTGAAAAGGCAAAAAAATCTTATTATCATCACAAAAATGGTTCTGAATTTGTGGGTTCCTTGAAGATTTAATGTAAATTCCACAGATGTTCCTGGAACGCAATTAAAGACACTGTGTCTAGAGTGAGTTTGGAGAGAAGATGCTTAGAGAGGGCAAGACTAGAGGTTCTTGGATGTCTGCTCCCTCATCACCTAGAAAAAAATAATAATCATATTTTTTACATTACCGTCAGTCCAAATAACAAGTAAACTGCCTTATTTTTTCTTTTAAGCCCTAGGTAGATAATTTACATCCATATCCAATAATTCTAAGAAATATGTTCATTTTTAGTTGCATAGATCTATCAGTTGAGATGTGGATGATAATTCTGGGAAATAAAAGTTATTGTATATCTTTAATATCAATGAAAGACATGTTGACTCTATGACCAGAACTTTCTCTGAGAACCGTAATTAAATATCCTGTCTCCATATCTTCATGGTCCAAGCCCTTCACAGTGGGCTTCACTGAAAGGGTAAAATTGGACCTTGAGTTAATAAAAAAAGTTATTTTAATGTTTTTATTTCATATGTATTGTCTACATTTTAAAAAAGAGTATCAATATTAATGTTGGATTTGTTTCTGTAAATGATCAGATTTTAAAAATCAATTATTTTGCAGAACAATTCTCATTCCATTAGAATATTTTTGTATACCTTCATTAAATTGGCTTCGAGAAGGAGCTTGGACTGCCCTGCGTGAGGCACTGTGTGTCTGTGTGAGGCCCTGTGTGAGGCACTGAGGAGTGTCCACTGGAAGGCATCTCTCTGTGTCATCTTCTCTTCCTGCTTTTCCCCAAAGGCCCTCTTTGACTTGGAGCCCTCGAGGGTGTTGTCCCTAGCTCCAAGACAATATTTACTACTCTCTGTGGTTTCTACTTTGCATTGCACAACCACAAGACATATCCTTAAATTCACTGACAGCGATAGTAAAGTCCCCATCACAAAACAAGCCCTCAGGCATAGGCTGCATTGAGTTGACATCAGTCTTTCTGTTGTAGGTGTTTTATTTCACTGAGTCATGGACCTTTGAGCTCCTGGGACGTTTATGCTAAATCTGGACATATTTAGAGAATGCTTGAAGGTGGAAAGGTTTGAAAGAGTAGCTCTGAACGTCATGTGACCAAGTCAATAGAATGGTCTGCCATGATGATAACTCATGGATTTGAAATTTTAGAAAACGGTATCCAACTTTCAAAATAACTATTTGGACCCTGTTATGACTGAATTCTGTCCCTTCCCAAATTCACATGCTGAATTCTCAATCCCTGGTACCTCTAAATGTGACTATATTTGGAGATGAGGCATTTGAGCAAGTGATTAAGTTTAAGTAGGGTTATGGGGGGAGCTTGATTCAATATGACTGGGGGCTTTGTAAGAAAAAAGGAATTAGGATATACACACACTGAGGGAAGACCATGTGAGGAGACCGTGAGAAGACAGCCATCTATGAGCCCAAGAGAGAAACTCAGGAAAGACCAGCTCTCCGGTGCCTTGACTTTGGACTTCCAGCCTCCAGGACTGTGAGAGACTAAGTTTCTGTGGTTTAAGCCACTGAGGCTGTGCTGTATTTGTTATAGCAGCTGAGTGGGATGACATAGGCCTGTGTGTTCAATGCTGCCCCAGGCATGGGCACAGAACAGTGAAAGGAACAGACATACTGTGTGCTGCCTTCAGAAGCTTGCTCTAGTGCACACTCTCAGATGGATCTTACTCATGAGCTGGGCCCTTGAAGGGGACAAGGTACTCTCTACTATGACCCTGTGGGTTAAGGGGAAGATGAAGCCATAAACTGAGAATTACTAGAACATGGTCATTTAGATCACAGGAAATGATTCTAGGAAAGGCCGGGTTCTGCATAACTAGACAAGATGCATTCATCAATTTATTTAATAAATATTGATTCTACAATGGCTGTTGCCAGGTGCCTTGTTAGATGTGGGAATAGAGAGTTGAGTCCTCAGAGAGATGATGGTCTAATTGAGGGCCCCACAATCAGTATGTTAGCAAACGGGTGAAAGCATCGTTAAATAAGACATTACTGGAAAGACACAAAAAGGGACCGGAACTGGTGAAGTATGTATTGGGGGGCTTCTGTGAAGGGGGTGGTCCAGGCAGGGTCTTTGGGGAGCAGATCGTAAGTGCAGCTTGAGGACTGGTGGGAGCTTGTGAGGAGCAGGGCAAGAGCTTCCCAGGCAGAGGGATCAGAGGTGCAAAGGCCCTAGGGAGATGAGGAGCTTGGCGTATTGGAGCCCTTGGGGGTGACCACTGGGTCTGGCCTCAGAGCAAAGTGTGAGGTGAGGGTGGAAAGCAAGAGGAGCCCAAACCTCAAGGGCCTGTTGGCCTTGACAAGGCATCTGAGTTTGATTCCAGTGTGCTGGGGACTCATCGAGGCCTGGTGAGTGAGCGAGGAATGTTGTGATTCCGCAGGATTTTGGAAGAACTCCTGGATTTCATGGAACAGGGGATTGGGGTGAGGAGTGCAGAAAGCTGGGAGCCATTCAGCCTCTGTCCAGGCCCCAGGAGCTGGTGGCCAGTGCTAGAGCCACGGCCTGCCCTTTGCCTTGCCAGACTGGCTCCAGGCCCCAGACCGAAGCCTTAAGGCCAGGCTTGGTCCGCCTCGATTCTTAGTATGACCCCAAAAGGGGGATTTAAAACATTTATTTCTTTGTACTGAAACATAGACTTTTTTCTCCAAAAAGAGAAAACTTGAAAGATACAGAATTCTGCGTGATGAATTTAATACCAACTAAAGCCAGGTAGTTATTTTAGCGGGGAATATTCGTTCAGCACTTACCAGTGCAGACATTGTTCTGCACATGTTGCATACATGTTGTCATGTTGTCTTTGCAATAGCCATGGATGTTAGCATTGCCATTTTTGTTTCTGAGGTAAAGGGGATTTTGTGGGCCTTAGTGTCTAGTTTAAAAAATAAGAATATAATATAGTAAAATCTTTGTCACTCTTATATGAAGGGGCACATACATGTGTACACACATGTACACACTGCATGTGCACAAGTGTGCATACATGGTGGCCATGAGTAATGTTCAAGGATAACTATATTATAGTTGGAACATAAGTTATGCTGTGCTTTTCATAGCACTCTATGTGTTTTTAAGTAACGACTGGCTCAATAATACAGAGTGAATCTGTTCTTTTATAAAAAGTCTGAACTAAAAGTTTCAGAGATTTTCTGGAAGGAAGATGTAAAAGATGTAATAACACAATGCATGGTTTATTATTATTATGAACTATTATACTGCAACAGGTTCACATATATCTATAACATGTAAATGTGAACTCTCTATGACATAGCCATTTGATAAAAGAAACAATGAAAGAAGGGAACATTAACACAAAGTTAATGTCAAATAACATCATTACAAATTTGAACAATAATACCACAAATATTTAACATTAACATTTATCATTCTTATAGTGAAAGGTTGAAACTCACAAACTAAGCATTGTGCTATCCGCAGCCTTTCATCTTTCATGACAAATCGTCCAGACATAGAAAAATGTCTTTCAGTTTTCATTGGCACTGCTAGAATTGCCCAAAAAACATTTTCAAGTCAGGACTTCTGTGCATACTGCTTCTTCTGAGTGCATTTCCTTTCTTCTTTTTAAAAATATTTGCTTGCCCTGATTTTGGTTTTACCATTGAAATTGATACCGTTCCTGATATTTTGGTTGCTGATGTATGTCTCATCTTATGACAGAGTATTTCACAGCAACATTTTCTCTTCAAATTTTCTCTGTCGAAGCACATTTAAAAAAAATTATCAATGAATGATTTTGCTACATCAGCAATTTCATTTAAAAAGCAAGCTTAAAATGAGGTAATATGTCACTCACAACTTCATAAATTCCACTTTATGTAAACAAATGATCTCCAGCTGTCACAAAGCAATTTTATTCATGTGGAATGTTTTAAAATCTCTTTGGATCATTCTTCATATTATATCCCATTTACCATCCAAAATAACTTATAGTTTTATTTTTTCACTCTCGAGTATTTCTTTCTGAAAAAGAAAATGTCTCAATGGACAATTATTTAAACAGTTTTACAATTCTTCTTACACCTAAAATTGTGACAGAGATATTATTTTGCAGATGAGACTGCATGGATTGGGCTCCATGACCTGAATAAGAGAGATTGTTTTCATCATTCTGGTAATCCACATCTCTACCATGTGCACATCTGTTGCTACTTGTTTTGGAAGGTTTTTCCATCAACCTGCTAATACAAGACACTTTTCCCACAAGGTGAAATACATACTTGCAGGATAACTTCTAAATTGTCAGTGACAATTTTCTGAATTTGATTAATTGCTGTACCCTTACTTGTGGTAGTCTGTGTTAGTAATTTATGGTTGTATTGGAGATTACCCCCCAAATGTAACAGTTCCAAAGAAAAATCCATTATCTCAGAGTTCCTGTATGGCAGAACTGAGAGTGTCTCTGATGAATGACTGTCTTAAATCTCTCGAGAGGTTGCATCAAGCTGTTGGCCAGAGGTCAGTCATATCAAGGATCAACTGGAAGAGGGCCTGTTTTCAAGTTCACTCGTGTGCTTACTGGAAGCCTCAGAAGAGGCACTTCCAAGGTGACCCACGTGGTACCTCTGTACAGGGTTCCTTCATAACATGGCATCTGGCTTTCATCAGAGCAGGCCATCTAAGAAAGAGTAAGAGAGACAACCCAAAACTAAATCTACAGTCCTTTTTTATAATCTTTTTTTGAAAGCGACACCCAATATGTTGGCCAGTGGTTTAAAGCAGTTCACTAAGTCTGGTTCACACTCCAAGAAAAAGGATCACTGGGGCTGTCTTCGAAAGTGCCTACCAAACACCACATCTGCTTTAAGTTCTAATTCAGAGGTTTCTAATCTCTCTTGAAGTAAAGACGATACATTTTGTTTAGAGTTTTTCTCATGAAATCTTATTAAACCAAGATTCAATGAAGTTTCAATGTAGTATCCATGAACATGTATGTGTTTTTCATTCTGAAAGTGGGTCCACTCATCTACCCAAATGTTTATTTTCTTATTTTCACATTTGAAAGCACCAAACTGATGTGGATTTGTTCCATTGTGCTGCAAAAGTTGTATATTAATGTCATAATTGAAGATGGACTTTTTGTCCACTGAAGTCCTTTGCTTAAGAAACTTGCCCTAATAAACTTTTATTTTTATTTTTTTCTAAATCTTACATTTTTCAGTGATGTGCAGCGACCAGCTTGAGAAGCAACTGTATCCTCTCTTCTTAGCTTTGTATTCAGTGATGCCACATTGGTAGCTTAAAGTCGACCATTGTGGAGTATTTATACCAGGGGATTTGACAAATTCTACAATCAAAGGCCTTCTTTCCTCCTGAAAGCTGGTTGTTAAACACTGACCTATTATACAATTGTGCATCAGCTCATGAGAATTATTTTCAGACCATTATTTGCTATTTTCATATTAACAATGCTATGACAATATCCAAGGTGCTGAAGGAGAACACTATTTAATTATGTTGCACTTTGCAGTGACTTAAAACTGGTGATGAATGACTGCCTTAATCTCCCTTGTACGTCCAATATTTTTCATACTTTTTATTATGCATATCTCAAAATCATTTTATAAATCATAACTTGAAATCTAGTACTATGATTTCAACTTTAGACATCCTTGAGTTCAAACTCAGGGAAACATCAGGAAATATTTTGGGTTAGTTTTTAATACCTACATCTGCTAGTAAAATTAACAGCATTATATAGAATTATACATAAAATTGTCAAGTTAAGAAATTATTTTATTTTAAAGCTTATATTTTAAATACTTAGAAAACATGTACACCATGCACATAAACTTAATAACACCTATGTCAGTTGCAATAATGACTTACTGTTAGTAGCATACAGGCCCTTGAGGATGCTAATGGCATGACAACTACAAGAAAGTTAGACTCATTTGATTCCAGAAGTTTCTATCCTGTGTGCCCCTTAACCTTCAGTACCTTATCTCCATGTCAAAAGCTCCTGCTTTTGACTATTCATTGGTAAATCCCTTCAACCCACTGACATCTCTGTGTTGATTGTTGAGCTTTAATTTTCTCTGAAGAATAACCAAACTTTTCCCAATTTGTTTAGTTTCCCAACTTATTTTTCTTGAAATTCAGGATTTGGAAGAACAAACCCCCCAAATGCAAGAAGTAGTCTCATATGAAAACATTATCTTTACTTTCTTTTTTGTAACTTATCTCATCTTGATCTTTTTCTACCACGACACATCAAATTATGTCTTACTTTATGTATTACAATATGTGAGGGGAACCTCCAAAACTGGAATTTATTTATTTAAAAATTGTGTATTTATTCGTCCATGTTTAAACTGCAGTCATTTTCAAAGTACCCTCCAAGATGCTTTTTCTACTGCTCAAAATAGTTTTTGGGCTTGTCAATTTTGATGCCTTTTAGTGCTTCGGCCATTTTTTGGTTTCACTTCTTCCACATCAGCAAAACGTTCCCCTTTGAGGACTTTTTAAATCCTGAGATACAAACAAACAAAAAACCATTGTGAATAGGAAGGGTAGGGCATGGGGGTCATGATTTCTTTTGGTCAAAAAAAAAAAAAAAAGACTGCTGAATACTCAGAGGTGTGTGCTGCTGCACTTGGAGATCACCCGTCATGAAATGGGCAAACGCGTCGAAAGAATCCCCCCCCCCAAAAAAATTCACTGAAGCTGAATGTAGCCAGCCTCTCACAATAATGCTAGCTGGTACACTGATATTGATGGGTTCTTAGAACACTTACCTGGCAAGTAGGGGAAGTCTGTACTACAGGGTCCCACCCTCCAAAAGATAATTCTGTTTATTTTGGGGGTCCTCCCTCATATACACCTGTTGCATAAGTAAAGGGCTTGGAATTTGTAAATATCTAAAGTCCAAATTTTGTAAATAAACCTGGCTTTGATCTTTATCACTTTATATTTATATTAGAGAACTTTATTTGGTTTCTTGAGATATAGCTCTCACATCTCAATTGAGGGTCCAAAGTTTGTGGCAGGAATACAATGATGTAGCATAATTTCTCTGGCCCAGAACAATGCATAATAGCTAACAGGTTATATTCCTAACAACATTTCATTGATTAATATTCATGGATATATGCCTGTCACTATCTTTTAGTAATATTTTTAAACTTTCTCTAGTCAGTGTTATTTAATACCTGTTATTAACAGAAATATTGAGGTACGGGTACATGAAAATTAATGAATTATAAGGAAAAATAAAAAACCTCAATGATAATAACATTTTACCTTAACCTTTCTTCCAAAAACCAGAAGTGAAAAAAATATAAAGCAAAACAAGACACAAAACGAAATTTTTTTAAAAAGGAAAAGAGGGAAGAATATCAGATTCTGAGAAAAAGGCTCAGTGAAGCCTTGTGGAGGACGAAGATTAGTATATTGGTTATTTCTCAGTGGTTTCTGAACCCAACCAAATGGCCACACTTCGAGCTGGTGACCTTTTATTCTACTTCCATAATTATTGTAATTACTTGTGGCACAAATAATTTACTATGTGTAGAGAGTTATTGTGCAGCTGGTTATATTTTTTACTGTAAGTGAGCACAAAGTTTTGACCACAGATTACAGTGTGTTTACTTTTCCTAATGGCTCTATACAAGGAAGCATAATTACAGTTATCCTTAGAAGAATGGCCAGGGAATTGGGTGAATATAAATGGGTGATTCACAGTCTAAACTCAAGCTACTTTTTATCAAAATTATCAAATATTATATTCAGAGAAGAGTAAAATGAGTTCCTTTCATTGACCTCTCATCTTGCTTCAGCAATTGTTCATTTATGACCAATCTCGTTATCCACTTCCCCATGCCTGGATTATTTTGAAGCAATCTCAGACATGTCAGAAATCTCAATTTATTTCACTTGTATATGTTTCTGAATGTGTCTCTAAAAGGTAAGAGCTCTTATATAGCAATTGGTTGGTATTTTTTTTCCATAAATATTCAGGTTATTCCTCTGTTCCCTTTTGTCTCCCTTCTCCATTTTTCTTTCTCTTCTTTCCCCACTTCTTCCTTTTTCTCCTTATTGTTTCTAATTCATTTGATAAAGAAACTAGATTTCTACAGAATTTCCCACACTGGATTTTGTTGATTGCATCTCCTTGGTGTAGTTTAACATATTCCCTTTGTCCCCTATATTCACAGTACGATGACTAACAGAGGCTTTATCAGACTCAGATTCAATTTCGTGGGAAGAATCTTGCAACACAGTCTCATGAGCACCCACCCACAAGAAGGCACAAAGTATCCGGTGGTATTTCTTTGTGAGACGTGAGCAACCTTGATGAACATTACACAAATCAGTAGGGGTTACAAAATGATTTTTCCTTCTTTTATTCCTTGTTCTTATTTAGCAAAAATAGTCTAAAAATAGTCTTATCTTTATACATTCCACTGCCATGAGATATGTTCTTTTAAAAAAAGAAAGATAAATGACTGATTTTTCCTTTTTATATTCTACTTTTCATAATAATGAATTGGTTACCTTGAATCATCCAAAATTGACTGATGAGGACTTTTTTTGAAAACTATTAAGAGGGCATGGATTTAAGCATATGCAACGCATTTTAATTTATTTCAGTCTTTGTCTTCACCGATGCTCAAATTGTTCTAATTTTGGCAACAGGAGCTTCTGTCCTGAATCGTCTTGACAGGACTTCACTCTTTGCTTTCTGTTATAATGAAAGTCATATTTTACATCTCTTGCTTTACATTCGGAATCACATTTTTTTTCTACAAAGAGCCTTGGATTTGTGTGTGGGGGGGGTGGGGGAAGAGGTAGAGATGAATTTTTATTTCCTGAATAAATGACTTCTTTCAATTAAACTTTTAAACTGAGATAATTGTGGATCCCCATGCAGTTGTAAATATGGGTGCAGAGAAAGATCACGTATACTTCACCAAGTTGCCTCCAATGGTAACATCTTGCACGACTGTAGTACAGTGTCACAATTGACCTAACCACTTTTCATTAGTTTCACATACACTCATTTGAGCAGGTGTGTGTTTAGTTTTGTGCAGTACTATCAGATATGTAGACTTGTGCCATAGCTGTCACAGTGCTGATGCAGAAAAAGTCAGTGACAAGGATTCCTCATGATACTCTCATAGCCATATCCACCATCCTGCCCTGAACTCCAACCCCCATCCCTAACCCTGGCAACTACTAATTTATTCTCCATCTCTATAATTTTGTCATTTCATTTATTTTATATAAATTGAATCATATAACATGTGGCCATTTGAGACTGACTTTCGTTCAGTTGAGATGATTCCCTTGAGATCCTTTTAAATCATGTATAGCAATATCTCTTTCTTTTAAGGCTGCTATGAACATTTGTGTAGATTTTTATGAGTGTTTAAGTTTTCGTTTCTCTGTGATAAATGTCAAACATGCAGTTTCTGGGTTATGTGACAAGTTTACTTTTAGATTTGTTAAGAAATAGACAAAGTATGTACCAGAGTGGTGGTGCTATTTTACATTCTCTCCCATTATAGATGAGCGGTACAGTTTCTGCACATTTTTGTCAGCATGTGGTACTCCAGCTATTTTTTTAAATTTTATTTTAGCTGTTTGGATAGTTGTGTAGTGATATCTCATTGTGGTTTTAACTTTCATTTTCCTCATGGCTAAAGATGTGGAACACCTTTTCATGCACTCATATGCCACTGGTGTATCCTCTTTAGTGAAATATTTATTCATTTTATTTGTCCATTTTCTAATTGGATTGAATGACTTTTATTATTTCATTTTGAAAGCTCTTTATATATTCTTGATAAAAGACCTTTGTGGATATGTTTTGTGCAAATATTTTATCCTAGTTCTTAGCTTGTCTTTTAACTCTTTTAACAGGATATTTTACAAGGCAAAAAGTTTAAAAAAATTTTTTAAACATGTGGGGTATAGTTCAGGATTAGGTATGCAAATGTCCATTATGAAGGTAGCCATGGTGAAAAGGTTTTGAATTTTGATAAAGTCCAACTTATAAATGTTTCATTGTATGGATCATGCTTTGGTGCCAAATTTAAGAACTCCTTGCCAAGTCCTAGATCCTAAAGATTTTATTCTTTTTCTTTTCTAAAAGCGTTTTTGTTTTATACTTCACATTTAAGTCTGTGCTCCATTTTCAGTTAATTTTCATAGGGAGTATAAGGTTTAGGATGAGATTATTGTTGTTGTTGTTGTTGTTTCCTCTGGATATCTAATAACTCCAACACCAATTATTGAAAAGTCTGCCCTTCCTTTATTGAATTTGTTCTGTACCTTTGTTAAGAATCAGCAACAAATGCTGGTGAGAATATGGAGCAACAGGAACTCCATATTCCTGTCGGACTTTGGAAATGTGAAATGGTACAGCCACTTTGGTAGACAGATTGGTGGTTTTTTTACAAAATGAAACACACTTTTACCATATGACTCAGCAGTCACACTTCTTAGTATTTTCCCAAAGGAACTGAAAACTTATGTCCACACAAAAGCCTACATGTGTATGTTCACAGCAGCTTTATTCATGGTTGCCGATATGTGGGAGCAACTAAGACCTATGCCCCTTGGTGGGTGAATGAAAGAACAAACTGTGGTACATCAGACAGTAAAATATTCAATACTAAAAATATATGAGTTATCAAGCCATGAAAAGACATGGAGCTACTTTAAATTCATATTACTAAGTGAAATTAACCTATCTGTAAAGGCTACATATTGTATGATGCCAAGTAATAGCATCCTGGAAAAGGCAATACTATGGCAACAGTAAAAAGATCACTGGTTGCCAGAGGTCAGTGAAAAGGTGGGGATGAATAGGTGGAACACAAGGCTTTTTTATTAAGACAGTGAAACTATCCTGTATTATACTCTAATGGTGGATACGTGTTATTACTCATTTGTCCTGAGTGAAAGAATTTGCAATACCAGAATGAACCCCAGAATAAACTTTAGACTCTAAGTGATAATGATGTGTCAGCGTAGATTCAGTGATTGTAACAAATGTACCACTCTGGTGGGGGATGTTGGTAATGAGGGTGAATGCCTGTGTGGAGGCAAAGGGTTTATGGGAAATCTCTGTACCTTTCTTTTTTCTTTTTTCTTTTTTTTGAGTTGGAGTCTCACTCGGTCGCCCAGACTGGAGTGCA